>NC_045438.1:92625365-92718447 GCF_002776525.5 Piliocolobus tephrosceles
AAAAAAAAAAAAAAAAAAAAAAAGAGATAATGTTGCCACAACATGGATAAACTGAAAAAAAAAAAAAAAAAAAAAGGTCAAATATAGAGAGAATAAAACAGTGGTTATTAAGTCTGGGTTGGGGGGGCAAGGTGGAAAAATGTAGGTCAGAGGATATAAAGTAGCAAATATGTAGGATAAACAAGCCTAAAGATCCAAAGGCACAACATTAGGCCTGTAGTTAACAGCATGTTCTATTCAGGATTTTTGCTAAAGGCGTAGATTATAGCTGCTCTTGCCACAAGGAGGGAAAATGGGTAACTATGTGAGATGATGAATATGTTAATTTGTTCCATGATAGTAACCATTTTACTACAAATATGTTTCTTATAACATCATGTGGTATGCCTTAAATATATACAATAAAATGTATTTTTAAAAATACAAACATGCCACTATGAATTAGCTCACAGAAACCAATTCAACAATAGACTGAGTTTATATGATGATGTAGTAACAAGAGACTGGACACATAAAGAGATGTCACATATTATGAGAAACACAAACATTATTCTGTTTTTCCACGAAAAAAAAAAAAAAAACCTTCTCTTTCACTACAAAAAGTGCTTCAACCTAGAGGGACAAAAAAGCAAAATGAGAAAAATATTTATCTTGGCAGCAGTATTAGAAAAGTATGTTCCTGAAGATGTTCACATTTCCTTTCAGTATTACAAAGGAAAGAAGGTAACATTTTGCCAAAACCCAAAAAGCCTCTTAAAGGTATTAATTTCTCTATTGTAAATTCAGGTAAAGAGGTTTGTACAGAACACTATTGTCCAGTAGAAATATGAGCCATATATGTAATTTTAAATTTTCTAGTGTCCACCTTAACAAAAAGGAAAAAGAAATTTTAATATTTAATTTAACCCAATATATCTAAAATATTATTTCAATATGTAACCAATATAAAAATTATTAATGCATTTTTTACATTCTTCCCTTCACACTAAGTCTTCAAAATCTGGAATATATTTTCATTCATATCACAAAGTCAACTAGGCACAATTCAAGTGCTCAATAGCTATATACGGTTTGTTGGTACCACACTGGATAGCACTGTTCTAAACTATAGAGCTTTCGTTTCTATAACATTAGTATGGTAGATTCTTGTGCTAGAGCTTTTTTAGTGGAAAGTTTCATTATAACGGATTTTATTATTATAGGGCCACAAATGATGTATATTACAACAGTATGGAGTGCTATTTTACAAAAAGGTCTAAATCTTTGTCTTATTCATTATAAGCAACACCAACTTTTCAGTTAATATGCTTTCAAATGCTAGCCAGGGTCCTCAGTCTATCAAAAATGTCATGCTCTCAATTAGCAGGGGCCCAGAAGGTAAGACTGCATTCTAGTTTCTTGTTCTTCTACTTGCCAGTTGACTTACCCATGGGAACATGCCGCCACCACAATACACTGGGTCATATTCAGCATGATGCCGATCTACCTCATTCAGCTTAAGGATTATTTAACTGGGTATGGGTTCAATACAATCTCCTATTACTTAAATAAGTCATTTTTAATGTTCATTTAAGTGTAACATCATTTTTGCCTATTGCTATAGGCCCATTATCTGGTGACATACTAAGGAGATGTGCATATTTAAACAGTCTGTACAAAGGTTTCTTGTTGGTAAAATTCTGTAGCAGAAAACTAAATTATAACATTAATAGCATTAATTTATTATGAAATAACTGGAATTGATGAGCTTTAAAATGTCTTCAAAGAACAAACCCTTCTAGAGCACAGAGGAGTTCCTGAAGTAAACTCTTGACTGATATGCTGACAAGGTAAAAAATAGCACACAAGAAAAAATGTAGGTATTTAACTTTATTTTCCTCAAATAGAATAAAGATTCACATGCTTAGCATATTTCTGGAAATGGCCTCAGAAAAGTTTTCTTTTAACTCTGGTTTCTCTTCACTTTAATGATTAAATAAATGTTGACCAATCAAAGATTAAATATAAAGAAACTTTAAAAATTAATATTAAAACACAACTCAATAGGAAGGTAGGCAAAAGACATGAAGAGTGATTGCCAAGAAAAAGAAGTAAGAATTCCCATAATAAAACATGTTCAACTTACTAATAATCAAAAATTTACAAAATAAAACCACAATGAGGTAACATTTTATACTCCCCAGCTTGGCAAAAATGCAACTCTGATTATCTCAAACATTGGAAAAGATTTAGAGTCCTGCAAATTCTAGTATACTGGTGGGGAGCATAAATTAGCACTTTGGAAAGCAATTTGGCCTTATCTATTAAAACTGATGATGTGCTTTTATTATACAAACCAGCGATTCTATTCAAGTATACATCCATTCTTGAGTATGTACACCAGAAGTCACATAAAAGAATGTTCACAGCAACATTACCTTTTTCTATTTCAAACAAAGATGCAGTTCAATAAGCACCAGCTGGACAAGAGAACACGTGTGATATATTCATAATGGAATAATATTTAGTAGTGAAAAAACTCCGATGGCAATGAACATAAAAAGGAGGTGACAGAAGAATACATTCAGTTTAATTCCATTTATTATTCTTTAAGGATACATACATGGAGATAAAGCGATGAAGGACAAGAAGGCTATGGTCAACACAAAGTTCAGTACAGGGGCTCCCTCTATCAGGCAGGGATAGAGATAGGTTCAGGAAAGAACACACAGTACCTCCAAGGAAAGGCAATAAGGTGGGTGGTAGGCACACAGGGGTTTGTTTATTATCATTATTATTACTCTTTATACTTTAGCATATATAATGTGTATATACATATCTATATTCCATTGCATGTATGAAAGTTTTAAAAAATCAAATGGCTTATAACAAAAAAATACGTATAATGTTTCAAATGGTGAATCACAGCCTGTAGGCTCTTCATTTACCTCCACTCTATCATTGAACCCTGGCTAAAACTGCTGCTTTGTTTCTGTTCCCCTCATACTTGAGAGTAGAGATATTGTCCTGCTCTGACAATACTTACCACATTTTAGGGGCTTGATCCATGCTGACAGAAAGGATGAACAAACAAACCTGACTTGTATTTCTAGAAGAACTAAGAAAACTCTGAAGATTTGAGTCACAAGTAGGCAGTGATCATTTTGGTTTCACACATTTCTGCAAACCCACAGCTTGTTCCCTCCGATCCCTTCTTCCGCCCTCCTTCTGTTCTGGTGCTTAGGGCTTGAAATTGTTCAGTGATGAGATCAACCTCAGACAATGCCTTCAGAAATACTGTTTTCTTCTGCTTTCTGATGTGGCTGCTACAAAGGCAATAGGGGCCACAGCCACTCTGCCCTTGTCTTCTGCACCCAATTCGGGGAACACAGCCACCAGGCTGTGGCTTCAGTGTACTCAGGAGATCACACAGTCATCCATTTGAACCACCCCACCCAACCCAGGGGCTGAGTGATTTAACTCCATCCTCGGTCCTGATTACTGTCTGAGATGAATCTATGGTGTCCTCCCAATACCCTTGTGCAGGACCTCATGCCTGGCTCCTTGAATGATCAAAAGATCTGTTTGTATTTTTACAATTTACTGTGCCACTTTCATGCATGAGGTTCACAGGCAAGAGTAAAATCACAGCCTCTCAACTAAACAGAACGAAAATTAAGAGAAGTGTGAAAAACGGTAGGGAACAAACACTCCATTTTCAGAATGTGTGCTTTCTGGAATTTATTCTCCTTTATGCTGAATATAAAATCTGAGATTTCACCAATGCCTTAAGAGACAAACACATACAAACTGAAATCTGAAAACAATAATTATACAGAGCAAAGTGGAGCCTGACACTTAACAAAAGCTGTTAAATGAAAAGTATCTCTAGAAAAGGCAAAACCCTATAGTAAAATCAAACAAACAAAACAGAAGGAAGCTTTGGTACTTTTCAATAACAGGAGACAAAAAATAAGTTTAGTTTATTATTAAATTCATGTAATATAAAAACATCTATGTGGAAATGTTGAATTAAATCTATAAAACAGAAACAAATCTAAAATATATTAGAGTCTGAGGGGAAAAAATACCTTGCTTTTTTTTTCTTCTTTGATTGTAATAAAACACCAGAATTTGGAAAAACAAGTATTTTCCCAACTAAATTTTCTTCTGGTCTGTACACACCTAGCAGGATGGCACTCCATATTTTATCTAATTTTAAAATGGCATAAGTTGATTTTTAGCAGCACATTTCCTTTGCTCCAACAAGCCTACTACAGGAAATAAAAATTCTGTCTTGAAATGCCCTTGATATGAAACCTATGTCTACAATTCCCATCCACTTCTTTCCTAGTATTTTAAGACTGTGATTATCAAAATCTAAAGGCAGCTAGTTAAAGAAGGGAACAAGAAAATTATTATTACATGTTTTGAAATCAGCTGATAAAAGAATACAAGTAAGGACCCCATATTCTCTGAACTAAGTGTGGTCCCAGAGAGCAACATCTCGGTACTCTGTGGAGCCTGGGTACCATGTAAATGCCACACACTGTGCTGCTGCCTCTCTCATAACAAGTACAGCACCACTCAAGGCTGGTCTCCTGTATTTCTTTGCTGATCAAAAAACAAAACAAACAAACAAACAAACAAAAAATGGGGTGGGGAGATGGTACATAACTGTGATGGTAATTTAGCATTACTACCCACTAGTCTGTTTACTATAATCACAATAGGTATACTGTGGTTAACTCAAAAATTAAAATGTAAGACAAATCTGGGTAGCTTTGTCTAGCAAGTATGGTATTGATCCTATAACCCCAACAGTTAACTTGCAAAGCCTCAACCTTCCCAAGTTGGTTCTTGGCACGCACTAGCAAGAGTAGACTAAATGTTAGCTGAGTAATGAATTACAACGTGACAATTTTTACAACTGCTTAAAAAGAAATTCTAAGTTTTATCAGAAGACTCACATACTCAAACACAATATCCAGTTAAAAAAAAAAAATTCCTGGATAGTCCCTGGGATTTGCCAAATGGAATCTGTCCTGGATCTTAATGACAACTAACCAGTAACATCCATAATTTGACAACAGCTTCCCTTGAAGAGAAATTGTGGGTCATGTGTCCGCTTCAGTTAAGTAAAACTTTGTCATACTTTCCTTCTGGTTGTAATCCTGGACTACAAATCTCAGGTTGGGATTTCAGCCTTAGCATTCAACAAGTTCTTTAGACTAGTCTACATGTAGCAAGGCATGAGGTGGAGTGCTGGGCACATGTGACAGGACTGTAATTCTTCTGCTCTTTCAATTTCTTATAAATTTCCTGCTCAGATTATAATGAAAAGTCCAGAATCAGGATGCTAGGAATAAAATATTTTAGGCAGTCCTCTGAAAACTTATCCTATTCAAGGCTGTTCCCATGTTTGGCAATTTAAAACTCTTTTAGTTTAAAAAAAAAATTAAGCATCCCTGTTATAGGGACAAGAATGCAGAAAAATAGCCTCTGCTCTAATGAAGTAGATATGTTCGATGTTTATCAGCATCCACTCCAATAGGAGTATAGACTTTTCTTGACAAGTACAATTCTAGGTTACTCTCTTTCTCATATGTGTTGCTCTGAAAACTTACTTGTGCTCATATACGGAATGAGAACAAGTATCTGCATTACTCTGAAAAATATGAGGTTGTACATTGGCCAGAAATATGAGCAAGCAAAGTTAGAGACAAATGAAAAGTAACATAAGGAAAAATTAAATTTTACTATAATATTGGTATATTTTAGTATGTCTAATCAAGGGTTCACAAAATATATCTAACTGAGATTTTCCTTTCTCAAAAAATATAGTCCCTTCACAAAATAGAAGCAGCAGCTGCCTGTTAGGGGAGCTACATTAAAAAATATATGAATACTTATGTATCATAAATAAATTGCTAGAGCTGAAAATGCCTTCAGATACTTGTGAGACAATTTTCCTATAAATTTACTATCTAATTAGTGCACCACTTAAAATATATCTTTCAAGCAGTCTTAGGCATTTGGATGAAACTTGCCCCTTGCAAGAAATAAAGAAGCATGTATTTCAAATAGCAATTATTGTCATCCCAGTAACTTAGTTCTGATCACTTGATGTTACAACAGTGATTTCTGGAAACATCTGAAGGAGCCTGGATAATATACAGGGGTAAGAGTTTCCATTACTAAAACAAATCTAGTATATCTAACTTTTTCACCAGGTGTTATTACAAAGCACAGGAACTGTGATGTTTGTAAGTGATTCTGCAGCAAAAATCTTCAACACCCTTTGTCAAACAGCGCTGCTTTTTTTCCTTCTGATTCAAAGATTCTAACAACTTGGCAGACAAATTTCAAAGATGCAATCCAGGCAGCTTAAAGATAAGTGGGTTTACGCAATTCCAGCATCTCCTATAACCTAGGGCAGATTCAACATTTTCTCTCTGATGGTGCCACCCACTTATCTTTCAGTCATTAAGAAAGTACACCTGTAACAGGTGACGGTATTTCCAGGTGAGTGAGGCAACTGCAGGCAAATAAAATAAGAAAAAAAAAATCCACCACCTGATTTGGTTTAAAGCAATCATGCAATTCTCATTATATCCACATCTTTCAAAAACACCTTTTCCGTGGCAAGCAAAGTTACTGATAATGCGTGTGGCTTTTGTCACAGTGATGCATTAGGTAAGCATGTGTGTGCTGAGTACCGGGGGTGCTTCAAAATGCATCTCCGTCATCTTCCACTCTTCTTCTCTAAGGTTCTGCCTATTAAAAAAAAAAAAAAAAGGTCAGTTATTGCATTACATCGACAAGAAAATTCACCCTTGGCAGGGGTTTTTTAAATGTCAGGAAGAGAGATGCTGGAAATCATAACAAATCACCTCCATGTGACTGATAAGAGCAAATCCTGGGTTTCAGCATCAGAGCCCAGATTTAAATCACACCACCTGACCTGCCAAATATAAAAGTGGAAAGAAAGCTGCATGTTTTCAATGACCTACTGAGATTCCTCTCAGAGGTACTGTTCCACCTGTGGATGGCTGGGTGGGGGCTACCTTGCTCAGAGGGCCTGCAGAGATGCTCGTTAATAGCAACCCAAGATGAAGAACCACTCTAGTATGACCATACCTGTCAGTCAAGAGTTGCTGCCCCAATCTCCCAGCTGCCGCCCCTGCGCACCCTCCCCCTTGAGCCAATGGATAAAGAGCTGACACCTGGCACAGGGGGCCTCTGTGGCTGTTCAAGCTCTGGCTGGTCAGCATCCAATGTGGACCAGTTGTTACCTACTTTGGATATCACCCCTGAAAGCTAGGGATCTGAAAATACAATCTTCTACGACAGGCCCTTCTTGGGGTCTACTAAATTTTAACTTTGACGGTTTTCTACCTAAAAATTATTGGTAAAACAGCCTCCCTTTCTCAGAATTAGTTGGATATCATGATGGGCCAGCCACTGTGGGCTCCAGCCAACCACAAGGGAAACTGAGATCACCCCACCACCCCCACCAGGGATTCCACACCATCTAATATTTACATACTTTTAAAAACTCTTCACAGGACAAATAACATATCCAGCACCAATGTGGCCTGTAGGCCACCATCTAGAGACCTCCAACCTGCCTTTGCCCCTCCCACTATGGAGGGCAGCCCAGTCAGAGCCTACACTGCACCCGTGCCCGTTGGGCCCGTGAATGTCCTCTCCTACCATGTAAGAGCAATTATAGGTGCCAATGATGTCTTTATGTTTCCTGATAGGCTTTCTTGCCGTGTTTTTTTATGTGTGTATACTACACAGGGAGTAGGAAAGGAAAATAGAAAAGAGGGCTTTCATCTTTTAGTACATTAAACCTGTGAACACTCTGTCAAAGCTTTAGACTGTAGACTGTATGATGAATCACTATCAAGATGAAAAATAAAAGATCAGAAGAGAGAAAATGCTAAATTGTTATTGAAGATATTTTCACTTCTCTCATACAACGATGAAGTATGAATTGCTATTAGCCTTTAAAGCCCTAAATGGTTCATGGAGAGTGGCACAGACCTTGTGCTATGGACATCTACTCTGGTCCCAGATACTCCTGCCCAGGTACAACTGATTTAGGTCCCTGAAAACGGTGGGCTGAATGGGGGTGGTGTCCAGGGTCCTCACTACCTTTGGGATGGTCCCTGAAATCAAGTTAACTTCAGTGACACCAAGATCAACTTTAATACTATGGCCACAAACCATGTGAGAATGTATATTTCATAGATCATAGATTTTCTGAGAAACTAGTGAGAAAATACATTTCTTTGAAGAATAAAAAAGTCAGCCCACAGTCTCTAAAGAATTTCCATATTTGGGGAAAATGGGAACAAACAATATTTTTTAAAAGGTTTTGCATAGACAATGATGCCCACAGGATTTATGTATCCATTAGACTACCCCATCCTAGTTTTTTACAGTTCTTTGCAGATAAATCTGGACTTTTAATATCTTTGGATGAAATATGTTATAAAAATACTCTAATTTTCCTAACAAGTATTCAAATGTTTCATCTTTATAAAAATAGTTTTAAGAACCTTTAAATATGGTATGTGTGGGTTTTGCCTCTGCTTAAAACATGTGCATGGAAACCACCCACAACCATCTGTGGACTTACTGGTGTAAAAACAAAGCAAGATTTCACATTGGCTGTGCACTGCAGATGCTGGTGTATAATTTATGTTATTGAGGGTCCCTGCCTTCCTCCTACAGGTATGCCAGAGATGGTACAAATCCTGGGTAGCCTCAAAAGACCTATTACTTTCAGACATCAAAGTTCTAGGGAAGGTACTTTTATCTCAGTTGTGTTAAAAATAGACATATTAGAAGTCAGTCTCAATTTGAAACACTCAAAACCTCAATTACTATGTATATAAAGACTGCAAGGAAATACACAAAAATGTCAATGTGGTTAGCTCTGGGAGATGATTTTAATCCTTTATTTTACCCTTTTTTAATATTTTCCCAATTTAAAAAAATGAGTCTAGGCTACTTTCATAATCAGAAAGAATTTTAAAATGTATGTTTTAAAAGAAGAAATAATATCAAAATAGTACCTTACTTAATAAAGAAATGTTTTTTCTTATTTTGAAAGTGAATCTACAAGCTTAATAAAGTTGTGATAACACACATCATTTCTGGTTCTAAACATGAGAAAATACTGGCTCCTTTATGTTTTCTAAGACATATGACTTAATAAAGTGACTTCAAAATATTTTGATTAAGGAATTGAAGATTTTTTCAAGGTTGACCATTTATTATTATAGACCATCTTTTCTCCAATGAGAGTAAATTTAGAACACCTTTAAATAGGACTCTGAGTCTGCTATTCCAAAAAACATAAAGTAAAAAAATTGAAATTTTAAACAGAAAGCACCTACTAGTTTTTGCTACCTTAAATTCTTGGAGGAATGGGGTATAAATTAGAAATAAGGTAATATTCTTATTTATAGCAACAACTGAAAAATTGGGGGAAAAAACCCCAAAACTAGCCTGTGTTGTATGTTTTAACACTGGGTAGTCTCGAATTACACATCGGAGGAAGCAAAACCCTCAAATCTAAGAAACTATCTATGCATTTGTCTAACACTGTCACTCTACATCTCTAAGAACAACTCAAAAGAGATGAATTCTAAAACAAGAATAAGAAAAGATTTACCTACCTTTGATGCCAACCGTGGTTTCAGGCCTAAAAATGAAAAGACTGTGTTGCTTTCCTTGGATTCAAAAAAACTGTCATAATCCTAGAAAAAAAAGGGAAGGAGAAAATAAACCAACGAAAGCAAACAATTATCTTTATATTTGGTGCTTTGGACAAATTCTTTATGGAAGTAAAAAATGTACCATTGTTCCGTCCAGATCAGGGAAAAGCTAAATAAATCTGCTGAATTAGTCTGCTTGCGCATAAAAATTTATTTTAGTATGATGAAGAATGTAACAAGTTTTTAATCCAAAACCTATGACAGATTAAAATGTGAAACATTTGATGACAAAAATTAAATAGGAACACACTCCTTTTCCTTTGTGGGCCAAACTAACATTTGTCTGTGTGGAATCACTCTGACCTAAGATTTTACTCTAGGTCTTCAGTATGGAAGGCTGCCTCCCAATTCCACTCTTGATATTTTGTTATCTAGGGCTTTGAAAAAAATCACTGGGTAAACAAAGCTGTAAAGGTCTCCATGTGTCAATGAAAGTGTCTTATTCTGCTTCTGAAGTTTTCCACATTCTTTGAGACCATCTCCTTAGAGGGAATAAAAAGATCAAATAAAAACTAAAGGAAACTATATTCTCTATAATATTTACCTTTGCCTCAAACATAGAATCATTTTTCTCTTCCTACCTTCACAAGAAGGCATCAAGGAATTCTGGTCAATGTGTTCAACTGTTTCTTTTCAAGTTTGCATTTATCATATGTAAAGCAGTCTTAAAATTTGGTAATTTGGTAACTTTATCCTAAGATAAATAATGTAAGCAAATGATGATCACAGTCATTTAGGCATTTGCTTTGTGCTAAGTGCCTTATAAATGTTATGTTATTTAATCTTCACCACAGCCTGCCAGGTTAGAGACTGGCTCAAGGCAAAGAAATATGTTGTCCAAGTTTAACAGCTAATAAGTGAGAGAACTGATATTTGGGTTCATGTTTCACTGACCTTGAAATTCATACTTTTTGTACTCTAGGATGCATCCTGGCCAAAACGAAACGAAGTATGGGGCACCACATGTGCTGGAGTCACTGAGCGCTAATGAATCCATTGTTAAGCCAAGCAAACGGCATCTAAACTTGTAGAGATTCGCTTCCTGCAACGCATGCCTTGTCTGATTAAAAAATCTTTGAATTATTTGGTTCTGTGTACACATCCTCTTCTCCAAAAGCTTTAGTAGTTGAGTCTCCTGGTTTGGAAGGCAGGAGCCTCAGGCTTTTCATGGGCTGCTCCTTCTGTCATTTAGGATCAGCTCTAAAGAAAGGCCTTCCTTGACCAAGCCAAGAAGGAGCAACATGTCTGAAAAGAGAGATGTGGCCAAGTCTTTGAAAACTGGCATGTAAGCTTACATCTGGCCGGGCGCGGTGGCTCAAGCCTGTAATCCCAGCACTTTGGGAGGCCGAGAGGGGCGGATCACGAGGTCAGGAGATCGAGACCATCCTGGCTAACACGGTGAAACCCCGTCTCTACTAAAAATACAAAAAACTAGCCGGGCGAGGTGGCGGGCGCGTGTAGTCTCAGCTACTCGGGAGGCTGAGGCAGGAGAATGGCGTAAACCCGGGAGGCGGAGCTTTCAGTGAGCTGAGATCCGGCCACTGCACTCCAGTAGGGGCGACAGAGCAAGACTCCGCCTCAAAAAAAAAAAAAAAAAAAAGCTTACATCTGAAGGATGAATAGAGTTAGCCAAGTGAAGGACTGGGACGGGTAGGCAGGGAACTGCACTAGTGAAGCACAAAGCTGGCAGGGTGGACAGGGATCAACATACGCTGGGCTTTGTAAACCAAGAAAATGATCTTGAATTTTATCTTAAGTACCAAAAGAAATCATATAAGGGTTTTGAGCAAGGGAGCAAATGATCTAGTTTCTTTTAAGAAAATACCTAAAACACTGTGTGGAGAATGGCTCAGAAAAAGGGCAGCAAAAAGGAAAGCAGGGGAAAAAAGGGAGTACTTTGGCAATTGCAGTAAGCAATGGTGGCAGCCGGGGTGATGGCAGAGGGCAGCAGACGGGCTGCAGATACGTTTTGGGGGTAGAAATGATCATCCTTGGTTGTGGATTTGATGGGGGTGATTAGGGAGAAATAAGAATTAAAATGGCTTTGAACTTTCTGGCTTGATGAAAAAGACGAGAAAAAAAAATCTGAAGGGAAGACTGGAGTTCAATTTCAACATGTAATATTTGAGAAACTACATGAGAAACTGAGTAATTGGAGGTTCCTAACGGCTCTAGGATGTAGAGATTTCATGGAATTTGTAATAAAATTTGTAATTTCTTATAAGACAAAATATGATCCTAACTTTGCCACAAAAACAGGGCAAAGTTTGACATGAAATACAGGCAAAATCTCATGGACTGAAATTTTTACATTCTTTGTAATGAGGCTATTTCCAAAGAGTTGAGTAATAATTCCCTCATGGGAGTTCAAGAAATAATTCTGTTCAAAACATACTTTCTCTACCTGACA
This sequence comes from Piliocolobus tephrosceles, assembly GCF_002776525.5. Classification (NCBI taxonomy): domain Eukaryota; kingdom Metazoa; phylum Chordata; class Mammalia; order Primates; family Cercopithecidae; genus Piliocolobus; species Piliocolobus tephrosceles. Next base: position 92,637,549 of record NC_045438.1, read on the forward strand.
ATTTGTTGACTATACTGAATGCGGTAAGATGAGGAAAAGGGCTAAATTACAGCTAGATTTGTTCCATCCTTTAAGATATCCACTGTATATAACTTAGTATACCTGTTCTCTCTAAACCATATTCAGCCTCTATTCAGCTGAAAGTCTTTCCCTGGGGAAGCTCATTCATAGCCATAGCCCTGATTAAATCCACATCTCTTGCCCTGACCTCTCTTCTGAGCTCTGGTTCCACAAAAGCCACTAACTGTTCACAGACTCTTAAACACAACAGGTCTAAACCACAATTCATGATCTTCCACTCCACAAACTGGACGTCTCAGAAAATGGCACCACTATTTACAGGGCCCTGTAACTCAGATATCAACACATCACAGGACTCCTTTCTTCCCTCAACCACTAGTTTATATGTCCCTTAAGCCTCTCAATTTTTCCACATTGGTCTCTACCAACCTGATCTAAGCTAGACTTCCGCAACAGCACCTCAACTTATCAACCTTTGTCTAATCTCACTATTTCCACCCCATCATTCTCTGAAAGTGAGGACAGACTGATTTTTATAAAAACAGATTTAATCTCACCCTCTGCTTAAATCCCTTCCTTTGAGACTTCTCACTCCTTGTAAGATACAGACTAAAATCCTTAATGTAATGTGAAAGGCCCTATATGGCCTGGCTCTAATTCATCAGGTTTGGGGAGTAGAAGGACCTTTTTTGTTGTTGTTGAGATAAGGTCTCACTCTGTCACCCAGACTGGAGTGCAATGGTGTGTTCACAGCTCACCACAGCCTCCACTTCCTGGGCTCAGGTGATCCTCCCATCTCAGCCTCCCAAGTAGTTGGGACCACAGGTGTGCACCACCATACCCAGCTATTTTTTCATTTTCTGTAGAAAAAAATAAAAAAATTCATCTATGTACATGAGAGAAATTATTGTAGAGATAATCCCTCTTTTTAGAGAAAACCCCCTCTACAAAAAGCCCACCTCTCTGTAGAGATGAGGTATCATTATGTTGCCCAGGCTGATCTTGAACTCCAGGGCTCAAGCAATCTTCCTGCCTCGGCCTCCCAAAGTGCTGAGATGACGGGCATGAGCCACCACGCCCAGTCAAGAGGGGTCTTATACTTCTACTTGCACCAACCACTGTCTGATGCAACCACAGATTCATTTCTGGAAAACTGAGTGGTGTATATGTTTAGTCAACCGTGGATGTGATGTCCAGCAAACCACTATGAATTATCTATGACCTTGATCAACTCCTTTAACCTTCTCAGACTTTCTTTCTTTCTGTATCAGAATACTAGTGAAATCCCTTGGTACTCCAGAATTCTACAAAATAAAGGAGAATCCAGTAGAGTTGCTCCTAAATGGACTGTTAGCTGTGTCCAGGTGTAAAGCCCAGCCTAGGTATTCCTGTTCCTAGAGATATTTATTTGGAAATTGCCCCGTCTTGTTTAACTGAATAGGTAAGGGAAGAGATATTAATGAGAAGAAAAAATTGAGGGCTAGTAACTTGGTCATCAAAATGCTGTCCCTGTTCTTGTTTTAAAAGGCTACTATCTGTCTCTGTGTGATTAAAAATCTTTTACATGGTCATTTGGGGTGGCTCACACCTGTAATCCCAGAGCTTTAGGAGGCTGAGGTGTGAGGATTGTTTGAGGCCAGGGGTTTGAGACCAGCCTGGGCAACACAGCGAGACCCCATCACTACAAAAAATTAAAAAATTAGCCAGGGATGGCAGCATGTGCCTGCAGCCCCAACTACTTGGGAGGCTGAGGTGAGAGGACCAACTGAGCCCTGGAGTTCAAGGCTACATGCAGTGAGCAATGATCGCACCAGTGCACTCCAGCCTGCATGGGTGACAGAGTGAGGGAGGGCCTGGGTCAAAACAAAAACAAAAACAAACAACTCTAATGTCAGTGTGAAATGCAGGAATGAAAAGTTAATGAAATTTGAAAAAGAAAACGTAAGCAATGCCTCATTCAATCTCTATAAATGTAGTATGAATTCTACTTTCAAAAGATTTAAGTGATAACACGAAAATGTTGTGCATGTAAAAGAGCAAAAGGCAAGGTACAATGAGACTTAACGTTTATATTTCAGGTTTCAGTGTTTATAATTAAAAACCTTAATCTTAAAATGATCCCAATGCCCCAAATCACAAAATTGGAAATAAGGTAAATTCTCACATGCAAGTTTCATATATACAAAACAACACCTATAAAATAGACAGATTTTAAGGCTGCAGTGAGCTAGAATTGCACCATTGCACTCCAACCTGAGCAACAGGGCAAGACCCTGTCTCAATTAAAAAAAAAAAAAAAGTGTATATATAACATTTTCTCTCATGTAGAGAAAATATGTAATTAAACTGAAACCATTCTTAAAGTTTCAGTCACCAAGAAAGGTATTTAGAAATGTCAGATGTTTAGAAATCTCAGAATGGCAACATTTTTTACTTTTAGAAAAGAAAAATTTCTCTTAAGCTGTATTTCTCCCATAATAATGATAAGCGTTATTTTTATGTTGTGAACCTTTAACTCAGTGCCCTATCAGTATTGCCAGCAGTGTGCTTCTTACCCAGAAATTGAATGGGATCCACCCAAAAGAGCAGAAATTTTTATTTAAGGTAATTAACTCCTTCCAAATGACAAATACAAAATTTGGTAATTAGCTTAAAAAAGAGAATGATTTAGGCCGGGCGCGGTGGCTCAAGCCTGTAATCCCAGCACTTTGGGAGGCTGAGACGGGCGGATCATGAGGTCAGGAGATCGAGACCATCTTGACTAACACGGTGAAACCCCGTCTCTACTAAAAAATACAAAAAACTAGCCGGGCGAGGTGGCGGGCGCCTGTAGTCCTAGCTATTCGGGAGGCTGAGGCAGGAGAATGGCATAAACCCGGGAGGCGGAGCTTTCAGTGAGCTGAGATCCAGCCACTGCACTCCAGCCTGGGCGACAGAGCGAGACTCCGTCTCAACAAAAAAAAAAAAAAAAGAGAGAATGATTTAAAGACAATAATTTTTAAAAGTCAGTGTTACACTAGTACCCAACAGACACCACGTTACCAATAATTTCTGTCATGTAGATAGATGAATTGCATTTGTTAATTAATGACATGCCATGTTTTAGGTATATCATGTTAGTAAGAATTAAGTAAATCCTATTTCTATTCTGTTATTTACCGGTTTTAAAGAATTGTGTGAAAAATTTACTTTCTAACATTCAGAAGCTTTTGAGTGGCCTGATGAATCCTAAAGTATGTAAATATAAAGTGAAACTATTAATATTTTCTTTGCCATTTTAAGCAAAAAGTAGATATGACAGAGATAAGTTAAACTGCATGTGAAATAATTTAAGATTAATACAGTATTAAAACATTTAAAACTACTTCCTATTAAGATACAAATTCTTACAGTTGTAAGCATTCCTAAATAAAATTAAAAAATCTGCTTTCTTATCAAATTTGTTTTACTTGTCAGGCTTATACATATTTAAAAAATACATTAGGATTCCTACTACAAAGGTTAAAAGCATTGTATTTTTAAAACTCACATAAAGTTTCCAAATAGGCTCACTGAATTCCTTATAGTCTAAGGCATTCTCCCTAAAGTGTTCTGTAAATCTACATCTTGAGATTCCACATTTCAGGACAATCAACCTTTTGTAATTACAGAATATGATGATTAGTAAATATTTACTTTGCAGAAAGATATAACCACATAAATCATATTCAAGGTAAAATTGCCCATTTCAGAAACTGGTACATTTTCATTCCACTTAAGACAAAGGATAAAAAATTCACTTTGTTTCTAATGCCAACTGCTGACAAAAAGAAAAATCTCTGAACTGTGTAGATAATAGCATAACCAAGCTACTCACACTCACTAAGGGAACATTTATCTAAATGCTGTGATTTTAAGAATATAGCAACCTAAACTGTTGTGGTTTTTTGTTTTTGTTTTTTTTTTAAATCTCTCATCACCTATACTTCTGTTTATGTTCAAGTGAAAACCACTGTTAGAGACATTTCTAAGCTCATGATGATAAAATCTACAAGAGGTAGCGTTAACAACAGTTTCATTCCTCCACAAAGCTTACTTAAGGACATTATCTGCGCACTCCGATTAGACCACTATAGACTAAGCAAGCATCTGAGACAAACACCTTAATGTTCTTTGCCCTTTCAGTGTCTCTGGAGAGAACAGTTAGGAAAGCCCACAGCAGCCACTCTGATAAGTTGTGTTGCTTCCCACAGCTAAGTCAATCACAATTAAGTGACAGGCCCACATTATTTCTTCATGCCAAGGACATAACCAAACAGAAGGCTGGAGGGAACAAAAACAAGGAAATGGTGTAGCAGCAATCAGTTCTAAATGAGCCAAAGTAAATCTGTTTTACCCAAAAGAAGAATATTTTTTAAAAAGCAATTTTTTAAGACTACGGGAGTTGCTGCAGCTGCTTAAAATGAACAGCGGCTGCTTCTCAAATTTTCTTTCAAGCCGGAGGGTAGCCTCTAAGCAGAATTTCTTGATTTAGTGGATAAAGGTTGTTAGTGCTATACTTTATGAAATCTTGCTATAGAAATCAAAAAACAGTAGACAAGTCCAATTCTGGCAGGATAGATAAGATGCAGTTATTTAAAACAGCTTCATTTTGGCAATTTTTATTGCAAATACGAGCAAACCCAAAGGTGAGAATCTCAAATTCCTAATTCATGTTTAATAGTTCTGACCATACAGGTTCAAGACAACAAAGTAAGCAAATACATCTACTTCCCCTCTTACCCAAGAGCCAATTTAAACTGGAGGGGAAAAAACCTAGGAACAGGAACCAGCCATAACATTTTAAGAAATACCCAGAATATATAAAATGCAACCAAACAGAGAAAACACAGCAGGGAGAACCACAGCCCAAACCAATAGAAGAACAGTCCTTCCCAAGGAGCCTGCACAGCAATCACAAGCCTGAGACAATGAACACAACAATCTGGAGCAGACTATGGTGGGGCAATCAATGTAAAAAGAAGTACATTTGTAACGTCTTAGACAGTTTGTTTTCCCAGTGTGGCCAGAGCTTAAGAGAAGTGCTCTCCAAAGAACACTCGCTGCCTATGTGCTGAAAACTCCTGGTGAAGCTTCAGGGACCTGAGAGAGGCCAGCAGAGTCTGTGGTTACCCTGGACCCCACATCAGAAAGGGAAAAATGGAAAGGAAGTTCACCCTGGACGGACACGCACTGAAGTCCATTGCTGCCTGGGTGTGGCTCTTTCATGGGCACCTGAGGAGTTCCAGTCTGCTTCGTGCTGCCCCCACTCTCACCATCTTATTTAACCCTCCTACTCAAAGGAAAGCAGGCCTGTGAGTTACTGGGGGAAGCCAAGCCGGCTCCTAAGAAAGACAAAAACCAATAACTAGAACTAGTGCTGGAGAACACAGAGATAACTTACAGAACATACAAAACTTTAAAAAAAAAAATGCTTTCTAACTAATATCCTTGGAGAGATTGAAGAAAATGCTGCATCCACAAAACAAGAACAAGCCACTATTTTTAAAGGAGTAAGAAACAAAAGAGCTCCTGAAAATTAAGTTTGATTGCCAAATTAGAAAGTAGATAAAAAGAATAAAAAGCAGGATAGCATAGAGCTAAAAACCAGGCTAGAGATCTAGAAGATAAAAGTTACGAATGCCTCTCAGAATGTAGAGTATCACGACCAAGAGATGGAAATTATTAGGTAAGTCATAAGTATTGAAAGTCAGAACATAAGGGTAAAACTTCATCCAAAAGGAAAAAGATCCTGAAGATGAAAAGGAAAGACAATGGAAGTGAGGGGGGGAAACAGGGGGCAAAGAAATAACAGAACTTGCTCTCCAGTGAAAAAAAGACATTAGTTTTCAGATTGAGCAGTCCTATTAATTGCTGAGCAGAATTTTTTTTAAAGGCACATACTGATGAAATTCCAGAGCTCCAAGAAAACCCTAAAACCTTCTCTAAAAGAGAAGCAAAACAACCTACCTTTAAGAATCTAATTTAGCAGACATGAAGTCTTCCAATCAATACAAAGAATATGGAAAATGGAATAATGCTTCCTGGGGGAACTTGGTTTTAAATATAGTCTTTCATATTAAACAAAATGATCAATTAAGAATGAAAGACAAAAAATGAAAGCATTCAGAAGGTTTACTAGGTAGGCACACTATGTTAACAAAATTATTTTCAGGACATAGTCCACGCAAATTAAAAAAAAAAAATACAAGAAGGAAAAGTTATTTCTCTCATAGGTTTGCCAGACAAATGTGAAGTGGAAGAAATGAAAAGGTTAAAATGTATCAAGAGATTCCCTTGGATATTGACATTTGTGTCATTCTCCCTTAAGCCACAGGGATTTAGTAACATAAGATTACATACCATCCTCTATCTATGGCTGCTCACACTACAGAATGTTCTACATATATATTTATATAATTATTATAGTTACAGAAGACAGTGTGACATATACTTTAGCAATTCATGTGTGTATGCGTATTCATATATCAAAATGGGGGAGAAATGAGAGAAGCTATAAGAATGTCAATTTCTCTTCAACTTTCAAAGGAAAAAGTAAATACTATCCAATATTTAAAATCAAGGGATATAGATATTAATACATGAATGGCAATAACTTAGAAAAATGACAAAGCAGAGCCTCATGAAAAGGCTACGTGTTGGGGAAATGAGGGAAGCTACATAAAGAAGAGCAGAGGAAAACCAACTTTTCACTTTCAACCCTTTCTCAACATTGATATTAACAAGTCCTGATTGTCTTAACAGTTTTGTTCTCTCTTCATTAACTCCAATTGCATAAGGCTCAGAAAGAGAGAGAATTTGAAACAGAAAGAAAACCACCAGTTTGGATATTAGTTAAGATATACTGCTAGTCATGCGACTGGGGAGGCCTCAAACTGTCTGGATGAAAGCTTTCAGTATTCACAGCACAAGTCATCATTTTTATGAAAGTCACATCCCAGGAATTCATCACTGTAGAATATTAAGGCAAACAACTCAGGAAGGTGAAAATGGGAGATTAAACATTTATAGACGGAAGAATAAAAGCTAGAGTTATACCAAAAAGATAAAACAGCAGAGAATATCTAATTACATCGCTGTGCTTCCAGGCACGCAGCTGACCAGCAATCAACCATAAAGGGGAATTTGTATCACACCCTCTCTACTACTCAACTTTCCTCTCCTGGTATCTGGAAAGATGCCACATAGGAATATTTACAAGAAAACATCTGATGGAGAAGATTCTCCTTGATTAGATAACTGATCTTTTAGACAGAAGGCCTTGGAATACAGATTTTCAAAAGCAGATAAATGTTCCTAAGGAAATGCTACCTGTGGGATAGGTGAGCTTCCAACAGAGTTAGTTTTCTAAACGGATTTCATCGTAAAATTTTAAAAGCAGATTCAATAAGATTGCTTTTAACAATATGGCTTTGAACTTTATTAATAAAATGGGAATGCAGCACAGTCTGGCTTAACGGACTTCAAACTATATACTGCAAATGCTCAGAACCTTGACAAGGCATGTCCCAACAGAATGGGCTGGCTACCTCCTGAGCTGAAAACACCTGTGTAGGTATTTACCCATTCATATAACCATGTTTGTTAGGTATGTTCTGTGTTCCTAGCAATCTAATGGATATCACATACTAAGATAAATAGGGTAAAGGTGAGCACACGGTGCTTGGAAACCAACTGAAGGCAAAGACATGAAAAAAACCTATAACTATTCGATTGGGGGAGGAGCAAGATGGCCGAATAGGAGCAGCTTCAGTCTCCAACTCCCAGCGCGAGCGACACAGAAGACCGGCGATTTCTGCATTTTCAACTGAGGTACTGGGGTCATCTCACTCGGGAGTGCCGGACAATCGGTGCTGGTCAGCTGCTGCAGCCCGACCAGCGAGAGCTGAAGCAGGGCGAGGCATCGCCTCACCTGGGAAGCGCGAGGGGGAAGGGAGTCCCTTTTCCTAGCCAGGGGAACTGAGACACACAACACCTGGAAAATCGGGTAACTCCCACCCCAATACTGCGCTGTAACACCGGCACACCGGAGATTGTATCCCACACCTGGCCAGGAGGGTCCCACGCCCACGGAGCCTCTCTCCTTGCTAACACAGCAGTCTGCAGCAATCTAACCGCAAGGCAGCAGCGAGGCTGGGGGAGGGGCGCCCGCCATCGCTGAGGCTTAAGTAGGTAAACAAAGCCGCTGGGAAGCTGGAACTGGGAGGAGCTCACAGCAGCTCAAGGAAACCTGCCTGTCTCTGTAGACTGCGCCTCTGGGGACAGGGCTCAGCTAAAGGAGTAGAAGCCTGTGAAACGCGAACGACTCTGTCTGACAGCTTTGAAGAGAGCAGGGGATCTCCCAACACGGAGGTTGAGATCTGAGAAGGGGCAGTCTGCCTGCCCAAGTGGGTTACTGACCCCTGAGTAGCCTAACTGGGAGACATCCCCCACTAGGGGCAGTCTGACACCCCACACCTCACAGGGTGGAGTACACCCCTGAGAGGAAGCTTCCAAAGCAAGAATCAGACAGGTGCACTCGCTGTTCAGCAATATTCTATCTTCTGCAACCTCTGCTGCTGATACCCAGGCAAACAGGGTCTGGAGTGGACCTCAAGCAATCTCCAACAGACCTATAGCTGAGGGTCCTGACAGTCAGAAGGAAACCTATCAAACAGGAAGGACACCTAAATCAAAACCCCATCAGTACGTCACCATCATCAAAGACCAGTGACAGATAAAACCACAAAGATGGGGAAAAAGCAGGGCAGAAAAGCTGGAAATTCAAAAAATAAGAGCGCATCTCCTCCTGCAAAGGAGCACAGCCCATCGCCAGCAACGGATCAAAGCTGGTCAGAGAATGATTTTGATGAGATGAGAGAAGAAGGCTTCAGTCCATCAAACCTCTCAGAGCTAAAGGAGGAATTACGTACCCAGCGCAAAGAAACTAAAAATCTTGAAAAAAAAGTGGAAGAATTGACAGCTAGACTAATTAATGCAGAGAAGGTCATAAACGAAATGACAGAGATGAAAACCATGTCACGAGAAATACGTGACAAATGCACAAGCTTCAGTAACCGACTCGATCAACTGGAAGAAAGAGTATCAGCGATTGAGGATCAAATGAATGAAATGAAGCGAGAAGAGAAACCAAAAGAAAAAAGAAGAAAAAGAAATGAACAAAGCCTGCAAGAAGTATGGGATTATGTCAAAAGACCAAATCTACGTCTGATTGGGGTGCCTGAAAGTGAGGGGGAAAATGGAACCAAATTGGAAAACACTCTACAGGATATCATCCAGGAGAACTTCCCCAACCTAGCAGGGCAGGCCAACATTCAAATTCAGGAAATACAGAGAACGCCACAAAGATACTCCTCCAGAAGAGCAACTCCAAGACACATAATTGCCAGATTCACCAAAGTTGAAATGAAGGAAAAAATCTTAAGGGCAGCCAGAGAGAAAGGTCGGGTTACCCACAAAGGGAAGCCCATCAGACTGACAGCAGATCTCTCGGCAGAAACTCTACAAGCCAGAAGAGAGTGGGGGCCAATATTCAACGTTCTTAAAGAAAAGAATTTTAAACCCAGAATTTCATATCCAGCCAAACTAAGTTTCATAAGTGAAGGAGAAATAAAATTCTTTACAGATAAGCAAATGCTTAGAGATTTTGTCACCACCAGGCCTGCCTTACAAGAGACCCTGAAGGAAGCCCTAAACATGGAAAGGAACAACCGGTACCAGCCACTGCAAAAACATGCCAAAATGTAAAGACCATCGAGCCTAGGAAGAAACTGCATCAACTAATGAGCAAAATAACCAGTTAATATCATAATGGCAGGATCAAGATCACACATAACAATATTAACCTTAAATGTAAATGGACTAAATGCTCCAATTAAAAGACACAGACTGGCAAACTGGATAAAGAGTCAAGACCCATCAGTCTGCTGTCTTCAGGAGACCCATCTCACATGCAGAGACATACATAGGCTCAAAATAAAAGGATGGAGGAAGATCTACCAAGCAAATGGAGAACAAAAAAAAGCAGGGGTTGCAATCCTAGTCTCTGATAAAACAGACTTTAAACCATCAAAGATCAAAAGAGACAAAGAAGGCCATTACATAATGGTAAAGGGATCAATCCAACAGGAAGAGCTAACTATCCTAAATATATATGCACCTAATACAGGAGCACCCAGATTCATAAAGCAAGTCCTTAGAGACTTACAAAGAGACTTAGACTCCCATACAATAATAATGGGAGACTTCAACACTCCACTGTCAACATTAGACAGATCAACGAGACAGAAAGTTAACAAGGATATCCAGGAATTGAACTCATCTCTGCACCAAGCGGACCTAATAGACATCTATAGAACTCTCCACCCCAAGTCAACAGAATATACATTCTTCTCAGCACCACATCACACTTATTCCAAAATTGACCACATAATTGGAAGTAAAGCACTCCTCAGCAAATGTAAAAGAACAGAAATTATAACAAACTGTCTCTCTGACCACAGTGCAATCAAACTAGAACTCAGGACTAAGAAATTCAATCAAAACCGCTCAACTACATGGAAACTGAACAACCTGTTCCTGAATGACTACTGGGTACATAACGAAATGAAAGCAGAAATAAAGATGTTCTTTGAATCCAATGAGAACAAAGATACAACATACCAGAATCTCTGGGACACATTTAAAGCAGTATGTAGAGGGAAATTTATAGCACTAAGTGCCCACAAGAGAAAGCAGGAAAGATCTAAAATTGACACTCTAACATCACAATTAAAAGAACTAGAGAGGCAAGAGCAAACACATTCAAAAGCTAGCAGAAGGCAAGAAATAACTAAGATCAGAGCAGAACTGAAGGAGATAGAGACACAAAAAACCCTCCAAAAAATCAATGAATCCAGGAGTTGGTTTTTTGAAAAGATCAACAAAATTGACAGACCGCTAGCAAGATTAATAAAGAAGAAAAGAGAGAGGAATCAAATAGACGCAATAAAAAATGATAAAGGGGATATCACCACCGACCCCACAGAAATACAAACTACCATCAGAGAATACTATAAACACCTCTACGCAAATCAACTAGAAAATCTAGAAGAAATGGATAATTTCCTGGACGCGTACACTCTTCCAAGACTAAACCAGGAAGAAGTTGAATCCCTGAATAGACCAATAGCAGCCTCTGAAATTGAGGCAACAATTAATAGCCTGCCCACCAAAAAAAGCCCAGGACCAGATGGATTCACAGCTGAATTCTACCAGAGGTACAAGGAGGAGCTGGTACCATTCCTTCTGAAACTATTCCAATCAATAGAAAAAGAGGGAATCCTCCCTAACTCATTTTATGAGGCCAGCATCATCCTGATACCAAAGCCTGGCAGAGACACAACAAAAAAAGAGAATTTTAGACCAATCTCCCTGATGAACATCGATGCAAAAATCCTCAATAAAATCCTGGCAAACCGGATTCAGCAGCACATCAAAAAGCTTATCCACCATGATCAAGTGGGCTTCATCCCTGGGATGCAAGGCTGGTTCAACATTCGCAAATCAATCAACGTAATCCAGCATATCAACAGAACCAAAGACAAGAACCACATGATTATCTCAATAGATGCAGAAAAGGCTTTTGACAAAATTCAACAGCCCTTCATGCTAAAAACGCTCAACAAATTCGGTATTGATGGAACGTACCTCAAAATAATAAGAGCTATTTATGACAAACCCACAGCTAATATCATACTGAATGGGCAAAAACTGGAAAAGTTCCCTTTGAAAACTGGCACAAGACAGGGATGCCCTCTCTCACCACTCCTATTCAACATAGTGTTGGAAGTTCTGGCTAGGGCAATCAGGCAAGAGAAAGAAATCAAGGGTATTCAGTTAGGAAAAGAGGAAGTCAAATTGTCCCTGTTTGCAGATGACATGATTGTGTATTTAGAAAACCCCATCGTCTCAGCCCAAAATCTTCTTAAGCTGATAAGCAACTTCAGCAAAGTCTCAGGATACAAAATTAATGTGCAAAAATCACAAGCATTCTTATACACCAGTAACAGACAAGCAGAGAGCCAAATCAGGAATGAACTTCCATTCACAATTGCTTCAAAGAGAATAAAATACCTAGGAATCCAACTTACAAGGGATGTAAAGGACCTCTTCAAGGAGAACTACAAACCACTGCTCAGTGAAATCAAAGAGGACACAAACAAATGGAAGAACATACCATGCTCATGGATAGGCAGAATCAATATTGTGAAAATGGCTATACTGCCCAAGGTTATTTATAGATTCAATGCCATCCCCATCAAGCTACCAATGAGTTTCTTCACCGAATTGGAAAAAAGTGCTTTAAAGTTCATATGGAACCAAAAAAGAGCCTGTATTGCCAAGACAATCCTAAGTCAAAAGGACAAAGCCGGAGGCGTCACGCTACCTGACTTCAAACTATACTACAAGGCTACAGTAACCAAAACAGCATGGTACTGGTACCAAAACAGAGATATAGACCAATGGAACAGAACGGAGCCTTCAGAAATAATGCCACACATCTACAACCATCTGATATTTGACAAACCTGAGAAAAACAAGAAATGGGGAAAGGATTCCCTATTTAATAAATGGTGCTGGGAAAATTGGCTAGCCATAAGTAGAAAGCTGAAACTGGATCCTTTCCTTACTCCTTATACGAAGATTAATTCAAGATGGATTAGAGACTTAAATGTTAGACCTAATACCATAAAAACCCTAGAAGAAAATCTAGGTAGTACCATTCAGGACATAGGCACGGGCAAGGACTTCATGTCTAAAACACCAAAAGCAACGGCAGCAAAAGCCAAAATTGACAAATGGGATCTCATTAAACTAAAGAGCTTCTGCACAGCAAAAGAAACTACCATCAGAGTGAACAGGCAACCTACAGAATGGGAGAAAATTTTTGCAATCTACTCATCTGACAAAGGGCTCATTTCCAGAATCTACAAAGAACTCAAACAAATATACAAGAAAAAAACAAACAACCCCATCCAAAAGTGGGGAAAGGATATGAACAGACATTTCTCAAAAGAAGACATTCATACAGCCAACAGACACATGAAAAAATGCTCATCATCACTGGCCATCAGAGAAATGCAAATCAAAACCACAATGAGATACCATCTCACACCAGTTAGAATGGCAATCATTAAAAAATCAGGAAACAACAGGTGTTGGAGGGGATGTGGAGAAATAGGAACACTTTTACACTGTTGGTGGGATTGTAAACTAGTTCAACCATTATGGAAAACAGTATGGCGATTCCTCAAGGACCTAGAACTAGATGTACCATATGACCCAGCCATCCCACTACTGGGTATATACCCAAAGGATTATAAATTATGCTACTACAAAGACACATGCACACGTATGTTTATTGCGGCACTATTCACAATAGCAAAGACTTGGAATCAACCCAAATGTCCATCAGTGACAGACTGGATTAAGAAAATGTGGCACATATACACCATGGAATACTATGCAGCCATAAAAAAGGATGAGTTTGTGTCCTTTGTAGGGACATGGATGCAGCTGGAAACCATCATTCTTAGCAAACTATCACAAGAAGAGAAAACCAAACACCGCATGTTCTCACTCATAGGTGGGAACTGAACAATGAGCTCACTTGGACTCGGGAAGGGGAACATCACACACTGGGGCCTATCATGGGGAGGGGGGAGGGGGGAGGGATTGCATTGGGGAGTTATACCTGATATAAATGATGAATTGATGGGTGCTGACGAGTTGATGGGTGCAGCACACCAACATGGCACATGTATACATATGTAACCTGCACGTTATGCACATGTACCCTAGAACTTAAAGTATAATAAAAAAAAAAAAAAAAAAAAAGAAAAAAACCTATAACTATCATAATAGCAATAATAAGGCACAAGTTTGCTGGGCATGGGGGAGAGGAACTAATAACCAGAGTCCTGGTTAATTAGAGAAAGTGTAATAACAACACACCTGTGGATTGAGCTTTGAGAGAAAAACAGGGCAGAATTATGGAGGATGTAAAAATTATAGGATTTGGTAATCAATTGGGTATATGAGGTAAGGAAGATCAGTGTAGGGTGATTTTTAGGGCTTTCCCTTAAGTATCATACAGTAGATGTAGCCATTAGCCCTAAATAAATAACATCCATATCTTCAAAATAGAGCACAATCTCCTGTGGATAATAGTTACAATTTTGAACTTTTGCTTTTTTTTTCTCACTGACTCTAAACAGATCTCTAGTAACACATTATTACTGCAGACAGGCTACGAGGTAGGTCAAAATTTCTGTCCATTGTTTTGTTCTACTCCATTCTACCAGATGACACACTCAATTGTCAGGACAGAGACCTGGGAAACAGCCAATCCAGTGTTTCTCAAATATATCCACTAAGGAACTCCAAAAGGCAGAGGGAAATGTGAATGGAATGTCCAGAGCAGTGGCAGACTGAGGAAGGGACTGTGAGCTAAGAAGGATGTTTACGGCCAGGCGTGGTGGCTCATGCCGGTAATCCCAGCACTTTGGGAGGCTGAGGTGGGTGAATCACAAGGTCAGGATATCAAGACCATCCTGGTCAACATGGTGAAACCCCATCTCTACCAAATATACAAAAATTAGCCAGGCATGGTGGCATATGCCTGCAGTCCCAGCTACTAGAGAGGCTGAGGCAGGAAAATTGCTTGAACCTGGCTGCAGTGAGTGGTGATTGTGCCACTGCACTCCAGCCTGGGCAACAAAGCGATACTCCATCTCAAAAAAAAAGGAAGGATGTTTGCATTTGTAAAGGTTGGAAAACAAAATAAAAACAACTAATAAAAACCAAAACAGAAAAGAATATGCAACAGAGAACTACGTGGCCCTCAAAGTCGAAAATATTTACCAGGTGGCTTGATCCCTGATCTAGAGGATTGAAACACGGATTTTGAAGCAGGCCCCACAAATTTGAAATTCCTTTGAACCTTTGTTTAATCTTAAAACTTAATGGAAATGAGACGTCTTGACCTATAATATACCAGTTTTTTTTTTTTTATTGTTATTATACTTTAAGTTCTAGGGCACATGTGCAGGTTTGTTACATAGGTATACATGTACCATATTGGTTTGCTCACCCATCAACTCATCATTTACATTAGGTATTTCTCCTACTGCTATCCCTTCCCTAGCCCCCCACCCCCCAACAGGCTCTGGTATGTGATGTTCTCTAACCTGTGTCCAAGTGATCTCATTGTTCAATTCCCACCTATGAGTGAGAACCTGTGGTGTTTGGTTTTCTGTCCTTGTGATAGGTTGCTGAGAATGATGGTTTCCAGCTTCATCCATGTCCCTGCAAAGGACATGAACTCATCCTTTTTTATGGCTGCATAGTATTCCATGGTGTATATGTGCCACATTTTCTTAATCCAATCTATCATTGATGGACATTTGGGTTGGTTCCATGTCTCTGCTATTGTGAATAGTGCCACAATAAACATACGTGTGCATGTGTCTTTATAGTACCAGTGTCTGTTTTGCTATTAAAAATATTAAGTTTTGCAACATGGTGAAAATCTTCAAGTCAAGTGGATGTTCTGGACAGATGGGCAGTCTTTATTCTCTGACTTTGGGCACCCCCAGGTACTGAGAAACCCAACTCTGGTTTTATCAGCAACACATATAATAATCATCTTGTCATGGAAGGAGACAAGGAGATGTGTTAGCGTTTTCTTACCATTTGTGGAGGCTCAGAAGTACAGCCCAAGCACAACTAAGTGTACACAGTTGCAGTTGTTCTCAAGTGCAGTGTTTATGTAAGACTTTTGGGAACAATGTCTTGGGATCATATGTTTTAAGTGCATTTGGGATCTTTTTTGAAGCATGAAGAACCTAATCCCATTATTGGAACTCCAGCATGGGCTACAGAGTGAGGCTCCATCTCAAAAAAAAAAAAAAAAATAGTAATTACAAAGAGGCAATATATAAAGCAAATAAATAACTGAAAAAGAAAATTAAGAAAACAATTTTATTTATAACAGCATCAAAAATAATAAAATAGGAATAAACCTAAGTGGCAAAAGATTTGTACACTGAAAACTACAAAACATGCTGAAAAAAATTAAAGGAGATTCAAATAAATGGATATCCCGATATGTTCATGGATTAGAAGATAATATTATAGATGTCAATAATACCCAAAGCAATCTACAGATTTAACATGATCCCTATTAAAATTTCAACAGCAGTTTTTGCAGAAATAGAAAAAAAAACTCATCCTAAAATTCATATGGCAAATCAACGGACCCTAAAGAGCCAAAACAATTTTGAAAAAGAACAAAGTTAAAGGACTTACACTTTCTGATTTCAAAACATATTACAAAGCTATAGTCATCAAACAGTGTGATACTACATAGAGACATACATATAGACTAATAGCACAGAACAGAGAGTCCAAAATAAACCCTTCTATATATGGTCAAATAACAGACAAGCATACCAAGACCATTCATTGAGAAAAAAAGATGTTCTCTTCAACGGTATTGGGAAAACTGGGTATCTACATGCAAAAGAATGAAGTTAGAACCTAATGTTACACTAGGTACAAAAGCTAACTCGAAACAGATTAAAGACATAAACCCAAGGCCCAAAACTATAAAACTCCTAGAAGAAAACACAGGGGAAAAGCTCCATGACATTGGATTTGGCAAACAATGATTTCCCAGCTATGATACCAAAAGCACAAGTAACAAGTGCAAAAATAGACAAACGGGACTACATTAAGCTTAAAACCTTTTGTTCATCAAAGGACACAATCAACAGAGTGAAAAGGCAACTTATGGAGTGGGGAAAAATATTTGCCAATCAGATAGCTGATAAGGGATTAATATCCAAATATATAAAGGACACCAACAGCTCAAAAACAAAAAAATCAAATAACCTAATTTTTAAAATGAGCAAAGAACCTGAATAGATACTTTTTCAAAGATAATATACAAATGGCTAACAAACACATTCAAAAGATGCTCAACATCACTAATCATCAGAGATATGCAAATCAAAACCACAATGAGTTATCACCTCATGCTCATTACAGTAGATACCATCTAAAAAATAACAAAAAATAACAAGTGTTGGTGAGGATGTGTAGAAGTTAGAACCTCTCTGCAATGTTGGTAGGTAATCTTGGTAGGCAAAATGGTACAACTGCTATAGAAAATAGTTTGGCTGTTTCTCCCAAAATTAAAAATAGAACTACCATACAATCTAGCAATCTCACTTCTAGATATATATTTAAAAGAAACTATCAATAGAGTAAACAGCCTACAAATGGGAGAAAATATTCACAAACTATGCTTCTGACAAAGGTCTAATATCCAGAATTTACAAGGAACTTAAATCAATAAGCAAAAAACAAATAATCCCATTAAAAGGACATGAACAGACACTTCTCAAAAGAAGACATAAAAGCAGCCAAAAAAAAAAAAAAACACGAAAAAATGTTCATCATCACTAATCGTCAGAGAAATGCAAATCAAAATCACAATGAGAAACCATCTCACATCAGTGAGAATGGCCAACAGAAAACCAAATACTGCATGTTCTCACATACAAACGGGAGTTGAACATGGAGGACCCATGGACATAAAATGTGAACAATTGACACTGCAAACTACCAGAGTGGGAAGGGAAGTGGATATGGGTCAAAAAACTACCTATTGGGTACTAGGCTCATTATCTTAGTGAAATATACCCATGTAACACACCTGTACATGCACTTCCTGTATCTAAAATAAAAGAAATATAAAATAATTTTAAAAATTAAAAGAACTGAAAACAGGGTTTCAAAGAGATATCTGCATACTCATGTTCATAGCAGCACTATTCACAATAGCCAAGAGGTGAATATAATCCAAATGTCCATCAATGGATGAATAAATAAACAAAACGTGGCAAATACATACAATGGAATACTACGCTGTCTTGATAAGGAAGGAAATCTTGTCACATGCTAGAACATGGATGAACCTTGAAGATATTATGCCAAGTGAAAGAAGCCAGTTGCAAAAAAGACAAGTAGTGTGTGATTCCACTTAGTTGAACTATCTAAAGTAGATACTTTATATAGAGAAAGTAGAATAGTGGTTACCAGCAGCTGAGGAAGGGGGCAAAGGGGAGTTGTTTAATGGATATAGAGTTTCAGATCTGCAAGATGAACAAGTTCTAGGGATCTGTTTCACAACAATGTAAATATATTTAATACTACTGAACTGTACACTTAAAAGTGCTTAAGACAGTAGGTGTTATATGTTTTTATCACAATCAAGAAAATTTTTAAAATAATAAAAATAGGCTTCCGGCCCCGGCCGAGGTGCGGGTCGGCCCAAGAGCATGTATGCTCTATACAATCCATAACACGTATGATGACACTGAAAATAAAGTCGTTGCAGATCTAGGATGTGGTTGTGGAGTACTTAGCATTGGAACTGCAATGTTAGGAGCAGGGTTGTGTGTTGGATTTGACATAGATGAAGATGCATTGGAAATATTTAATAGGAATGTGGAAGAGTTTGAGTTAACAAATATTGACATGGTTCAATGTGATGTGTGCGTATTATCTAACACAATGTCCAAGTCATTCGATACAGTAATTATGAATACTCCCTTTGGGACCAAAAATAATAAAGGGACAGATATGGCTTTTCTAAAGACTGCTTTGGAAATGGCAAGAACAGCAGTATATTCCTTACACAAATCCTCAACTAGAGAACATGTTCAAAAGAAAGCTGCGGAATGGAAAATCAAGATAGATATTATAGCAGAGCTTCGATATGACCTGCCAGCATCATACAAGTTTCATAAAAAGAAATCAGTGGACATTGAAGTGGACCTAATTCGGTTTTCCTTTTAAAAGCCCCTACAAACAAAAGTAGTTTAAAACCTATTTAAAATGAATAAAAAGTTGGTTTACTAAAAAAAATAAAATAAAATAATAAAAATATATAAAGAAATCCAAATCATCTGTTTGCTGAATAGAGAGAGAAAAGAAATGAAAGGTGAGTAGGTACTTTCCTTTAGAGTAAGTGGGTAAATTTTCATTTCTGATGAATTGCACAAATGCCAGTTCCACAGAGAGAGAACAAAGGGTTAAAACCTTGGACATGAGGCCCAGAGCTTTTTAAAATCCAAATCAGACACTACAATTCATCATAAAAGCCAAAGTGTTAGATCCTTTACCTTTAGAATCTCGTCACCCACATTCTCAGAGAAGGAAGAATCCTGCTCACAGTAAGAATTGATTCCACTCCAGGGAATCAACAGGAATACGTTGTGCCAGTTTGGGTTCTTGATGCAAATAACTGAGAAAGACACTAGCAACTTTGAGGGAAAGGAATCATGGAGGTATCATAGGGAGTTGGCAAGACTCCACGTCAAAACTAGAGGACCAGTTTAGAAAACAGAAGGAATTTCCCTATCTAGGTAGCCAAGAATACACTCATGTCACACCCCAGATCAGCTCCATAAGGACACCAGCCACAGCTATGGTTGGCCCCATCCCCCCTGGACACTCACTGCCACAAACAACCTCCCACTGACCCTGTATTTCTACATCATCCCCTCAATGTTCAAATTCTGGGGTAGAAAAAACTGATTGGTCATGCCAGGGAGATTCCATTCAGTGGGGAGCTCCTTCCAAAAGGCAAGATATTCAACTGCTAAATGAGAAAGAGGGCAATTGTCCACACTGGTTACCAAGTAGCTTAGCAGCTGTTCACTCTTATGTCTCACATGCCTAGCTCATCCAGGTTAAAATAAAGTAATAAATTTCTAATTCCAGGAAACAGAATAAGAATGTACAAGCTTTCTGGATCATGTCACTCGCAATGTGGTAGGTTTCCACAGGTTAACCAACCAGATGAGACCTGTCAGAAACTATCACTAGGTAAAGCAAGGTGTACAGAAGCAGGTGAGATGAACAAGGCCTGTGGTTAGTTGCCCTCTAATGCTTGTGCCAAAGTCAAATTTACCTAACCTTGATAAGAAGAGCCGACACTGTCTCAAAACTCTCGCCAGAACAGACTATGATGACAGTGTGTATGCCAACAACTGTCATGACCACCACCACAGGACTAACACCGTTCAAGCAGAGAAGATGCCATTTACCTGGCACAATCTAATCAATATATAATATAAACCTCTAGCCCGCTCCCAGATAGTCTACTTGAAAAAATTTCCACAGACTCCAAAGGGCAAAGATACATAGAGAGCTAGAAGTCATAAAGAGATAAAAATAAGGTGAGTCAGGTTAACTGTATTTTACATTATATTATTTTATTCATTCAATATATTCCTCTATTCAAACAGCACTGAACATTTCTTTTATGATGATAGAACAAAGATGTCTCTACCTCCTTTTTCTCAATAAGTCAACAAAACAACAAAGATTTTCAAAATAGAGCTAGGAGATTCAATCTAAAGGCCTGAACCACAAAATAAGCAGTAAGTGGGAAGAGAAATGGTGAAAGATCTTAGAAAAAAGAGAATGGTCAAAACTCAATGTCTGCAGAAGTACTATCAACAAGAAGCAAGCTGTAGGGCTCCAGAAAAGGTCAGGAACTGGAGGCATCATCTATTGTGAAGGTACGGTGAGTGGGCAGAAGCAGAAAACAGAAAAATTGTTTGAAAGTCTGTATAAGCAGCAGTTAGATCCCAGGATGCCTCACTCTCCTCAAAGGAGCTAGAAGATATTAATACATTATTAATAAACATGGTTTCAGGGAAGCAAAAAAAAATGTATACACATGGGCACTGAAGAGAGACTGAAAACAGGGATAGGAAGTGAAAATCTGCATGCTAGAGAGTGAGACCTTCCATTTCCCTCACCCTACAGGTCCAGAACTCCAATAGCTAGGCAGAGATTCCCAAAGTAGGAGACTCAAAGGCCATTCTCTGGAAAAATTAAACCATCATCTGAGAAAAGACCTACTGAGAAGAGATACTACTATCAATATTTGCAATGAGAATGCTAACAGGCTACTGAGTCATCCCATAGGGAAACAAGCCTGCATTCATATAAGACGCATACGCAGCTTCTAGTGAGCTTCCTAGTCTCACCACTTACATGAACAAAAGACAAGGATCAACATACATCTAAGGAAAGCCCACCCCACCTGAGAAAAATAACCAAAACAAAGTGAAAAAAAAAATCAGTGAAAACAGGAATAACACAGTAACAGAAGAAAACTTCAAATAAATGATATTTAATATCTTTAGTTAAGATCTTATATTTATTTAGTAGAAATACAACATTATTAAAAAGAATCACAGAGCAAGAAATGGGGAGAAAAGGATAAAAATTCATTGAAAGGATTTTGTACTTTCTCAGAAAGATCAAAAATCAAATAGGTAGACATTAGAAAAAAAGATTAAACTATTAGAAAATCCATGTAAGAAATCCAATATCCAAATTAATAGGCACTCAAGAGAAAGGGAACAAGGAAAAAAGTAGGGAGAAAATTTTCAGGAAAAATAATATAAGAACACACATAATCAGCAATCACAGAATTTCTTAAAAGGCATACTGAGCACTCAGCACAATGAATGAAAAATAGCTCATACCATAGTAATTCACCAAAAGATGTGGTGAATACATATATGAATAAGAGATTAAAATTTTTCATAGAAAAAACTGACAAAAACATACAAACAATCAAGGAAAATGGCATTAGACATTTCAATTGTAGCACTGAAAACTAGGGGACACTGAATCAATATCATCAAAATCCTTTCCAACCTAGAATTCTGTACCCAGAAACTACCACTAAACCCTAAGACTAGAAAAGCACTTTCATAGCCTCGAAGTCTGAGGGACAGAAAACTGCTAAATTTTTGTTTTAAGCCTTCTAGCACTATTTGACTTACAGCTTTATTTTATTTGGAACTGTATAGTTTGCAAACATTTTCAGCTATTACTTCATTTAGGTCTGCAGGCACAAGAGTACATTTCATAACCTTGCTAATCATGAATAAAATACACCCTTGGTTACCACACACTTCTCTCAATAAAATATAAAATAATGATATTAAAAACCCTATAAAATAACAATCTTCATTTTTATATAATAATATGCTTAAGAAATGCTTTTGAAACTATCACAAAGTAAGACAGATATTATCCCTTGCTTAAAGATAAGAAAACTTGGGTTTTTAAAAAGATAAGTAACTTTCCAAAGCTGTCCCAGCCGACATAAGGCAGCACTAGAACTCAAAGTTACGTCTAATGCCATGTTCAGGATTCTCCTCAGGATGCTACAGGTAAGAATTCTCTGTATAATCTACACACGGCTTTATGTTGCAACTCCTCATTCTCCATTATGCACTGGGGGAAGGGATTATTTTCCTTGAAGCCACCAAAGGCTCTCTGTTATTCCTTTCCTCCATGCCAATTACAGCCTAGCTATTTATTTCATCTCAAGCACCTCAGCTCTGTGGCTCCTTCTTCTTTAGACCGTCCTTAAATAACTATAGTACAGGTCCAAAAATAAACACTGACTTAGATACTCAGAGATATGGAAAAAGGCAAATCCTAACTTACTCTTTAGAAAGAAGTTTCTTAACTATTTTTCTTAACCTAAGGAGTAAGAAAGTAGGTAAATAGATGAAAGTGACTTCTTCATCTTCTCCTATGCTACATGCAGCAGGAAAGCACCTGATATATGTTCATATATGACGTGCACTGATAGTCTTAATCATCCCTCTGGCTCATTATCATAAGAAATGGAACTCTGGTTTACAATCAGCTATTAACAGTTATTTATACCATAAAGGGATATTCAAAGATAATTATTCCC
This sequence comes from Piliocolobus tephrosceles, assembly GCF_002776525.5. Taxonomy (NCBI): domain Eukaryota; kingdom Metazoa; phylum Chordata; class Mammalia; order Primates; family Cercopithecidae; genus Piliocolobus; species Piliocolobus tephrosceles. The sequence continues at coordinate 92,660,455 of NC_045438.1, forward strand.
CTCTACTACTCTGTCCCCTAAAACGTATTAATCAAAAAATAATTTGATTAATAATTTAATAATAAAATGATTATTTTTAATGCTTCAAAATTTAGAACAGAATACACACATACATACATGCATACAAACACACACACAGAGCTTCCCTTCCTACTCCTGTTCCCAAAGCAAAGACAGAGCTCAGACTGACAGACACATGTGCACTCACATTCACATACCACACAGCCCTTGCACATACATACACAGTCCACGACCTCGGACTCACATCCCTTCTCAACTTCACCCTCTGTTAGACTTGCAGACCTGAATGGGAATTGGGTGAAGCAGTCACAGTTTTCACTGGAAAAACCCACCTGAACTCTAAGTGACATGTGTTTTGAATAATAAAAAGAAACAGCATGATAACAATCTAGCCACTTACTCCACAGTATCGGTCACCATTAAATATCTGAGGGGGCAGGGGGTTGCCCTGAGTGGGTTTCTTTTCCGGGGGGACGTTTTTGTACATCCACTGCCTCTGTTCTTCTGACATTGTGATATCCACCTCCTCAAACTCTATCTTGTTGGCTTCCAGAAATCTAACCACATCTTGCTGCTTCTTCTTTATCTAAAGAGAGAAGACAAACAAATAAGTAGAAATCCTTATCTGAAACAGTAGGTATATACTTCCAAACTGAACTAGATTTATGTCATTGATACATAAAAAGAGGTGATTTATGTAGGTGTCACACACTGTCCACTCACTAGATACCCACCCAGTGGAGGACTAAGCCAGTCCCAACACAGTTGTTTCTTTGATGTTGCTGTTCTGTTTTGAGATGGAGTCTCTATGTTGCCCAAGCTGGTCTCAAACTCCTAGGCTCCAGCAATCTACCCACCTCAGCCTCCCAAAGTGCTGGGATTGCAGGTATGAGCCACCGCACCCGGCCACTAACACAGTCATTTCTTCAACCTAGACTGCCCAGAACTCTGGAGCACAATTCAGGTGGCTTGGAAAGAATGGACTATGAGATGAGAGAGTGACTTAGTTCTCAGTGGGCCATAACCACTCCCCATCCCACCCCCAACCCCACCCTCACCCTTGCAAGAAGTTGACATTTATAGTCATAAAAGCTCCCTTTGCCCAAAACCATCTGAAAACCATGTATAGCCTATCTGAGATGTCGACATTTCATTGATTCATGACAGCAGCAACATTTTTATTCCCCTCAGCAGCCTTCTTCAGGAATTCCACAGCTGTAGCCACTACCATGAAAGCATCCTTTCATCAGTTCACAGGAGAAAAATGTTCTTCACTTCTAACGTGAGAGTAAACAACGAATATCATCTTACTTTGAACTCTGTTTCTTAACCCTTTTCATACCTCTGATCTTTCACTTTTCCTTCTTCAATCACTAGGGGTCAGATGTGCTCTTGAGGAGCTGCAAATCCATCTGCAGTTTTCAAAATGTTGCCTACCTTCTTAAGACTGCATATTAACTGGCCGGGCGCGGTGGCTCAAGCCTGTAATCCCAGCACTTTGGGAGGCCGAGATGGGCGGATCACGAGGTCAGGACATCGAGACCATCCTGGCTAACACGGTGAAACCCCGTCTCTACTAAAAAAAAAAAAAATACAAAAAACTAGCCGGGCGAGGTGGCGGGCGCCTGTAGTCCCAGCTACTCGGGAGGCTGAGGCAGGAGAATGGCATAAACCCGGGAGGCGGAGCTTGCAGTGAGCTGAGATCCGGCCACTGCACTCTAGCCTGGGAGACAGAGCGAGACTCCGTCTCAAAAAACAAAAAGAGTACATATTAACTAATTGAAATGGAATGAAAACACAGTAGTCTCTCCTTATCCATGGGGGACACACCTGAAATGGCAGATAGTGCCAAACCATTATATATATATATATATGCTCTATTTTTTCAATCTGATGACCAGGAGGCATGTCCAGGTTTGTGCTTTAAAGAGATCACTTTAACACTATGGAGCTTACAAAGAAAAAGAAGCTCTGTATGTACTGTTAATGCTGTTATGAAAAGCTCTCCAAGACATATTAGTAGGTTAAAAAGAAAAACAAAGAGCAGAACTATATGTAGACTAAGGTCACTTTTTTAAAAAATGGAGAAAAATAAGAACACATTTATATTTGCTTGTATTTATATTGTTTTAAAAAATTCTTGAAGGTCATATAAGAAACTAACAGAAGCAGTTATCCAACAGCTGGGGGAGCAGGAATTGGATAAGGACACAAAGAGGGAGTAAGAGTTTTACTTTAAAATGTTTTGAATATTATAATAAATGTGTTGCCGGGCGCGGTGGCTCAAGCCTGTAATCCCAGCACTTTGGGAGGCCGAGACGGGCGGATCACGAGGTCAGGAGATCGAGACCATCCTGGCTAACACGGTGAAACCCCGTCTCTACTAAAAATACAAAAAAAAAAAACTAGCCGGGCGAGGTGGCAGGCGCCTGTAGTCCCAGCTACTCCGGAGGCTGAGGCAGGAGAATGGCATAAACCCGGGAGGCAGAGCTTGCAGTGAGCTGAGATCCGGCCACTGCACTCCAGTCCGGGCGACAGAGCGAGACTCCGCCTCAAAAAAAAAAAAAAAAAATGTGTTAATATTCAAAAGAGTAAACAGAAGAAATGTATTGCAATGAGAGAGAGGGCACCCTAGCTTCCACAGAACAGCTTGGAGGATGGCAGTACATACCACAGAGATGCCCTGTTTTATACAAATCACGTTTTCCCAATGTGACATGAAGCAGAACTCAAAGCATTTTGTTGAGTCACTGGCTTCCATAATTCACTTATAAGAAAGGGCAGATGCTTAACAAGAAGAAATGAAAAAAACAAAACAGTTAAAACCTTAGAAAATTAGCTAGTACTATAGCAAATCACCCAAATAACAAGGTAGGAGAAACTTAACCCAGAGAAGGAAGTTTTCAAGTGGATGTTTGTGACATTAGCATCAGGAAGGAAGATGTGTCACACCACCACAGCCTGTTTGTCAGGTCTGCAGAGGTGAACATGACCTGGAACTGGGAGCACTCAACCTAGCGTGGCGGGGGCAGGCTGTTCAGGAAGCAGCAACTTAGAGGAAGACACCGGCCAGCCTACTAGGTGGGGCCCAGGTAACAGAGAGGCTTCCCATGAGGCAACAGGAAGCCATCAAGGGCACTTCATGTGCTGGGCTTAATTCCAGAGTCCAAATAACCATAACATACACAATCATTTCCTTCACACAATGAATTTTTTATTATCCCCACACTTCAACTCTTCTGAAATGAAATGCATCTTACAATCAATATCAAAAGGAATTTCCTAAGCAAATAGAAGAGAAGTAAATTGTGGGCCAACAGTCACTGCTTTCATCTATGTCATTTTGTTTGTTTGTTTGTTTTGTTTTGTTTTGAGACAGAGTTTTGCTCTTGTTGCACAGACTGGAATGCAAAGGCACAATCTCGGCTCACCGCAACCTCCACCTCCCGGATTCAAGTGATTCTCCTGCCTCAGCCTCCAGTATGTGCCACCACGCATGGCTAATTTTTGCATTTTCAGTAGAGATGGCGTTTCTCCATGTTGGTCGGGCTGATCTCGAACTCCCGACCTGAGGTGATCCGCCCGCCTCGGCCTCCCAAAGTGCTGGGATTATAGGCATAAGCCACTGTGCCTGGCCTCATTTCATGTCATTTTATCCATCGTTGGAAGGTACCTTCAACTCACTTGGTTTTTTTTTTTTTAATTTACTTAAACACCTCTGAAAGCAAAACAATGGTAGTTATTTACCCAGTAACCAATCTCCCTCTCTTTCTAAATACAGAAGCCTGGTTTTACTTAGAAAAGCAATGTGCTCGGCTACAAAATCATGTTTACCCAAACACCTCTACTGTTAGAGGGAATCACATGATACAGTTCTGACCTATGAGATGTGAGGCACACAGTCCTTAGGAAGGCTTCACTTAAATGAAAGAAAACATAAAGCAGACTTTTGCCCTTCTCTAGTCTCCTTACTTGCAGAAATGCAGATATGGTGCCTGGAGGTGCAGAAATAATTTCACAAATGTGAAAACAAACACCATAAGTATGTGAAAATACTATATGCTAAGGATGGTCAAGCAGAAAGATAGTAGCCTGGGTCCTTAATGACATTTTGTAGCTGCCACCCCAGTCTCTTCATGCACAACCTATTCTACACCTTTCTGTATTAGACAAATAAACCTTTAATAAGTTAAGCCACTCTTCATCCAGTTTTCTATAGCCTGCACCCAAATGCAATTCCTAATTGCTACTTAAAATGACTTCAGAAATACTGTATTATGATGAAGGATTGAAAATAAAAGCTATTACTGCACAGTAGAGCCTGGCAATAAAAGCTGTAAGACATAAACTTAATATATGTGAGTGAATATTTATCACTGGATAAACAGAGGAATTTTCTTCATCTACTCCACAGAGCAACAGCCAACATGTTGGAACTAGAACAGGCAGGTTATCTAAAAGGATGAAGAGTGCATTTCACCTTAACATTCAAACACTACTATACACCATACAAAGCAATTAAAAGGAACACAGAATCTCTTGCATTAGATTGGGAGTAGGCAAAATACGGCCCAAGGCCCAAATCCAGCCCACTGACCATTTTTGTGGGGACAGCAGCCAAAAATTGTCTTTATATTTTTAAACAGCTGGGGGAAAAAATCAAAAGAATAATAGTATTCCATGACATGTAAAAGTTATATGAAATATAAACACCAGTGTCCATAAACAAAGCTGTATGGGAACACAGCAACACCCATTCACTCACATATTGTCTATGTCTGCTTTCTCCCTACGATGGCAGATTTGAGAAGTTGCAACAGAGACTGTGCGGTCCCCTAGTGCCTAAAATATTGACTAGCTGCCCTTTATAGAAAAGGCTTGCCAACCTTTGAGCTAGATCACAAATCTTCATTTCTGGGTCAAAGTTCCCTTTCTCAGTGAGCCTTCCTTTGACTACCTGATTTTACACTTTTACCAGCTACCCCAGAACTCTCTACTCCCCCTTCACTGCTGTATTTTTCACCACGGCACATGGCATCTGACAGACTGTATAGATTACGTATTTGTTTGTCCATCTCCCCCACTAGAATATAAATCCCCTGGCTGGGTGCAGTGGGTCACTCCTGTAATCTCAGCACTTTGGAAGGCTGAGGCAGGTGAATCACCTGAGGTCAGGAGTTTGAGACCAGCCTGACCAACACAGTGAAACCCTATCTCTACTAAAAATACAAAAATTAGCCAGGCGTGGTGCCACATGCCTGTAATCCCAGCTACTTTTTGTGAGGCTGAGGCAGGAGAATCACTTGAACTTGGTTGCAATAAGCGGAGATCGCGCCATTGCACTCTGGCCTGGGCAACAAGAGCGAAACTCTGTCTCAAAAAAAAAAAAAAAAAGAATATAAATTCCCCAAGGCCAGGAGATTTTGTCGCTTTTATTAAACATTTGTTAATGACTAGACAAGATGTTCACAGGTAGAAGGGCCTGTGAGATGGGGAACTTTCCTCCCAACCAACAACAGGGCTGATTCTTTTTACCCTTGAGGGCTCACCAAAAGTATCACCTCTTCAAAGAGCCCTCTTGAACCACCTTGCTGAAGTTTTATTGCCTAAATTTATTAAAATTTTATTTATTTATATGCCCTTTGTTTTTGTTCTTACCTCTCTCTCTACAACGTCAATTCTGGAAGCAGAAGGACCAGCGTGCAGGAGGCCCTCAATAAATATTAACTGAATGGATGATTCAAGAATTATTCCAGTCCTGAACATCAAAGATTTCCAGGTGATGTTCCAGAGAAACTATTCAAACTAAGTGAGTAATTTAATTTAGGAACAAATGTAACTTACACTTAGCCCAATGGGAATGTGGATCAAATGGCAGTATTTCTCAATCCCAAAGCAGCACAATTTTGAAAAGCATCGTGCTTAGGAGGCTACATCTAACTGTATATAGCTGAAATAATTCAGAAGAGTCTCTAGACCCTAATGCGAAAAAAACTTTGCTTCTAACTTTGACAATGACTTAAAAAGAAAGTAGTACGTGGTTGCATGTTTACATAAATTCTACTGTCAGTTAATTTTAATAGTTGCAAGTGCCTAACGAAACAAAAAGTGTTTTGTATTGTTGAAATGGTTTTATTAAATTGTTGATACATTTGCAAATGCGGCAACTGAGAATTATGCAGATGTGTTGGTATTTTCCTGAATCTGCTTCCCATTACTACCTTAGTACTCTATCACCCTCAACCACTTCCCCCCACTAACTTCAGGAGCTCTGAAGCAAACTGCTCCCTCAAATGTACTTTGAAGCAGCCTTCTTGGCCACTCAATGTATAAGCCTTTACCCTTTGACTCCAGATCCATGAATCTCCTGAGGACCCCAATGCCTGCACCCAAGTCCTGGTGACTCACCCCCACAGGGCCCTGGTCAGTAAGCTGCGGAGTCTCCTGACTCTGCGTGAACACTCGATGACCTGCGGAAATCTTAGTGAAGACACTTGGAACCTTCACTGGCAACCTCCTGGCCCCAAGAGTCCCTAGGGATTGGATCAGAAAACAGGTTAAATAATTACCTTGCTTGTGACTCAGCCTTAACCCCCTACTCTGTGACACTGACTGCTAAGTAAACTTGCATGCCTCTACTCTCCTTGTAGGATTACTTCTTTCCCGGGAAGATGCCAGTTAACTTATATAATTAAGCAGCCCCTGCCAGATTCCTTCCATAGGCTTCCAGACACGTCTAGTCATGTTTGAATTCCAGGGTATACATAGCTAATGCTGCACCCTGGGACCTTGGGACTCACTAGGAAATAAAGAGACATAATCAATTTGAACAAGAGTTTTTTTTTTAACATTGAGACCGAATACGAACGATAATGGGAAAGCAAGTTTAACTGAAGACAAATGAGCCACAGAGGACAACAAGGAAAACTGGGGGGTGGAAAGTATGTATTTTAGAGCCAGATTGTCCTGGTTTTAATCTTGACCCTGACAGATGGGTAGCCTTGGAGATATTACTTGGCTTCTCTCTTAACTTCTGTTTCCAAATCTATGAAATAAACTGCTAAATTAAGTTTAGCCTAAGGCCAGGAGTGATGGCTCACGCCTGTAATCCCAGTACTTTGGGAGGCCCAGGCGGACAGATCACCTGAGGTCAGGAGTTCGAGACCAGCCTAGCCAATATGGTGAAACCTCGTCTCTACTAAAAATACAAAAATTAGCTGGCTGTCGTGGCATGCACCTGTAATCCTAGCTACTCAGGAGGCTGAGGCGGGAGAATCCCTTGAACCCAGGAGACAGAGGTTACAGTGAGCTGAGATCGTGTCACTGCACTCCAGCCTGGGCGACAGAGTGAGCCTCTGTCTCGATTTAAAAAAAAAAAAAAAAAAAAAAAAAAAACTTAGCCTAAAGCTACCTCCTTACATATTTTGAGTTCAGCCTAAAGGTTTCTCCATCCATAGTGAATTGTAACCTCACCAGATACGTAAACAGACTGTAACCTACTCTTGGACCAATCACGGCATTTCAGCCAGTTAAGGCAGGCAACTGTTCAAACTGTGTCCAAACAAGGCAAACGCCAAGCTGTAACCAATCTTACTTCCATTAGATTATTCCCGTTTTTGTACCTAACTTCCTTTTTCTGTACATAAATTCTTTGTGACTATGAAGCAGCGTCAGAGTCCTTCTGAACCTATGCTGGTTCGGGGGCTGCCCAATTCTCAAAATATTCTTGGCTCAACGAAACCCTGTTACATATAATCTGCGTAAAGCTTTTCTTTTAACAGAACTCAACTATCTTTTTTCCATAGATTCACTGGAAAATTAAATAAGAAAAGGCCTAAGCAGTAATGGGCACTTGCTCAATTGTTTCATTTACTCAAACATACTAGCTTTTCTATCTTTGCCCTAGAAGTGGCCTCCATCAAAAATATAGCAACTTCTGAATGCTTTCAAAGGCCTTAGATATTCAACACAATGGTTCTTTATTTCACCTGCTTTCACACTTCAAACACACATCTTTCTTTATTCTGACCTGGGGTAGACGTAAGACTGATTAGGACCTCTTATGTATCTCAAATGGAAAAAAGTCAAAGACAGTGAGAAAAATAGAAGGGAAAAGATGAGGTTTTTTTTAATAGCTTGACAAAATGTACAAAGGAGGGCCTGGACTGGATTAAGGAAGGTAGAAGGCCTTAAGATGATTCTTCCTTTCAACTAAAAAGGGAGGAAAGGACTGAGGCTCTTTCCCTTGTCAAAGACCTCAGGAACTTTCCAGTGATTGAGTAAGGTACATCAAATATACCTAATTTCATGGCAAATTCTTTAAATAAAACCCCATTCTTGGCTTTACTAGGCATTATGCTGTCATAAAAGAGGATGCAAATGGCAGAAAGTACTGTGGCAGACATGAGCCTAGTTAAACACCAAAGCCTATTCATGATCTCCCCTGTGAAGCCTAAAAAACTAAAGCTCCAGTTTTCCCAGTCACACTTATAGCTGAAGCAGCCACACGACCGAGATCTGGCCAGTGAGGTGTGCACCTAAGTGTGCTAGGTGGAGCTTCTGGACAGAGCTTGGCTTTCCTGCTGAAGTCAACAGATTACAATGCTAAAGCCCCTTTTCCCTGCCCTTCCTCATTCTTCCAGGGTGGCATCCAGATGTGAGGGCTAGTGGTGCGGGGCAGCCTTTCCACTTTGAGGTGACAGGCATCAGAAAAAGGCAAGAGAATCCCATCAAGGCAGGCCCTGAACAAGTTCAACCTCCAGACTTACAAGGAGAGACTGAAACACCTCTGTTGAAGCTCAAGTTAAACAGGTTCTCTGTTACTTGCAAATGAACACATTCTTAACTGAAACCCTCAGCAGTATGCCTCATTGTTGGGGAGTAGAGCAGGGGTGTAGAGTAACCCCCAAGATGCCATTTGCTAAGCGGCAATGTTCTAATGCTGCTTAACTAAATGAGAGATTATACATAAAGTACAGTGTCTCCAGTTTCTGTTTCAGTTTATCCTACTAGAAAGCAAATACCAAATTACCAAGCCAAGGATAAAGAGGCTGACTTACAAAAGACTGAAGCTTGAGTTTTATAGAATCACTGTCAGAAAAACAGATTACAAAATAAAGGTCAATTTTTGAAAAACTGTCAGTACATGTTATAAATTAAAACAATATAATTTTAACGATAGAAAAGGCTGTGGTTTTCCATCTATGTATCACTAGCACAGTCCCTGGCACTTACTACATAGGCATATATTTGTATTAATCAAATAAATATTATTAAGCTTGAATTCATACTTTTAACTTTGGTTTTCTTTTAACCAGCCAATATTGTTGGTCCTGTTTTCTTGATCAATTTGCATTGATTTCTTTTTTACATGTTTATAATATGGTAAACCATCTTTCCCATTTGAAATTTTTTAATTTTAAAAAACCCATAATCTCATCACACTGAGACTTTTATTTTTCATAGAACCTTCCAGGGATTAAACATTTAGAAGTATACTTTATATAGTTGCCATAATAACAAATGTTTTGGGGAAGGATGCTTCTGTTGTATGACGAATGTTTTTTGTTTCTAAAATCTCCATGGTTATCTTATTGCATGTATGAATTATATTGAGTACTTATGCTAATGTATTAAAACATATATTCTAACACTGGAGATTTAGGTGTGTTCTAAAGATGTTTTATAAAAAATGTAAGTGTTCCAAATTTGCTATTTATTTATTTCGAGATGGAGTCTCACTCTGTTGCCCAGGTTGGAGTGCAGTGGCTCGATCTCAGCTCATGCAAACTCCTCTTCCTGGGTTTAAGCGATTTTCCTGCCTCAGCCTCCTGAGTAGTTGGGACTACAGGCACCCACCACCACGCCTTGCTAACTTTTGTATTTTTAGTAGAGATGAGGTTTCACCATGTTGGTCAGGCTGGTCTCAAGCTCCTGACCTCATGATCCACCCTCCTCAGCCTCCCAAAGTGCTGGTATTACAGGCGTGAGCGACTGTGCCTGGACGACTTTTTAAATGATAAAAAATGGTTATTAGTAGTAGGCTACCTAGCAGTACTAAAACACAGGGACTTTGCCGGGCGCGGTGGCTCAAGCCTGTAATCCCAGCACTTTGGGAGGCCGAGATGGGCGGATCACGAGGTCAGGAGATTGAGACCATCCTGGCTAACACAGTGAAACCCCATCTCTACTAAAAATACAAAAAAAAAAAAAAACTAGCCGGGCGAGATGGCGGGCGCCTGTAATCCCAGCTACTCTGGAGGCTGAGGCAGGAGAATGGCCTAAACCCCGGAGGCGGAGCTTGCAGTGAGCTGAGATCCGGCCACAGCACTCCAGTCCGGGCGACAGAGCGAGACTCTGTCTCAAAAAAAAAAAAAAAAAAAAAAAAAACACACAGGGACTTTACACAGATTTTTCTAAATCTTGTCTCCTAAAGTCTTTCAAATGAAATATTTCAGCGAGTTATTTTAATGTAACATCTTTCCATTGGTTTCCTGGAATAGCTAATTGATATCACGGAACATAACATGATTTCAACTACCAAACTGTTAACAAAAACCTTTACATGACTGATGAATGGGAAGTAGGTCTGGCTGCTGCAAGCAGGACACTGAGGTCTGTGTGGGACTCTGGTTGGTCTGTGAACATGTAGCTCTGCTGGACTGAACATGGTGACAGTGATGCCAAAGGCAGCAGCCTGATCTTCAACTGGGCCAGTTGGCTTTATTAATGTTCTAGTCCTGAACAGTCAAAAAAGGGTGGGTCTGTGTCACCTTGGTCAAGTTACTTATTCTACCAAGCCTTGGTTTCCTCATCTGTAAAATACAGATAATAATTCAGCATAGAGAACTGCTATGAAATTTAAATGTCATAATGTTCATAAAGTTCTTAGTGTAGTGCCTGGAATGCTAAAAGAGCTAAACATTAAATCCAATCACAAGTCCGTTCCAAGGTGGGTGAATAGGAACAGCTCCGGTCTGCAGCTCCCAGTGTGTTCGACGCAGAAGATGGGTGATTTCCGCATTTCCAACTGAGGTACCTGGTTCATGTCATGCGGACTGGTTGGACAGTGGGTGCAGCCCACAGAGGGCGAGCCGAAGCAGGGCGGGGTTTCACCTTACCCGGGAAGCACAAGGGGTCGGGGGATTTCCCTTTCCTACTCAAGGGAAGCCATGACAGACTCTACCTGGAAAAACAGGGCACTCCCACGCAAATACTGCACTCTTCTTACGGTCTTAGCAACTGGCAGACTAGGAGATTCTCTCCTGTGCCTGGTTAGGTGGGCCTCATGCCCAGGGAGTCTTGCTCGCTGCTAGCGCAGCAGTCTGAGATCGACCTGCAAGGCAGCAGCCTGGCAGGCAGAGGGGGGGCCGCCATTGCTGAGGCTTGAGTAGGTACACAAAGCGGCCAGAAGCTCAAACTGGGCAGAGCCCGACACAGCTCAGCAAGGCCTACAGCCTCTACAGACTCCACCTCTGTGGGCAGGGCATAGCTGAACAAAAGGCAGCAGAAATTTCTGCAGACTTAAATGTCCCTGTCTGACAGCTCTGAAGAGAGCAGTGGTTCTCCAAGCATGGTGTTTGAGCTCTGAGAACGGACAGCCTACCTCATCAAGTGGGTCCCTGATCCCTGTGTAGCCTAACTGGGAGACACCTCCCAGTAGGGGCCGACAGACACCTCATACAGGTGGGTACCCCTCTGGGACAAAGCTTCCAGAGGAAGGATCAGGGAGTGATATTTGCTGTTCTGCAATATTTGCTGTTCTACAGCCTCCACTGGTGATACCCAGGCCAACAGGTCTGGAGTGGACTCCAGCAAACTCCAACAGACCTGCAGTTGAGGGACCTGACTGTTAAAATGAAAACCAACAAACAGAAAGGAGTAGCATCAACACCAACAAAAAGGGCGTCCACAAAAAAACACCATCTGTAGGTCACCAACATCAAAGACCAAAGTTAGATAAAACCACAAAGATGGGAAGAAGCTGAAGCAGAAAAGCTGAAAATTCTAAAAACCAGAGCACCTCTCCAAAGGATCACAGTCCCTCACCAGCAACGGAACAAAGCTGGACAGAGAATGACTTTGACGAGTAGACAGAAATAGGCTTCAGAAGGTCGGTAATAACAAACTTCTCTGAGCTAAAGGAGGATGTTACAACCCATCACAAGGAAGCTAAAAACCTTGAAAAAAGATTATACAAATAGCTAACTAGAATAAACAGTGTAGAGAAGACCTTAAATGATCTGACGGAGCTGAAAACCATGGCAAAAGAACTTCGTGATGCACTCACAAGCTTCAATAGACAATTTGATCAAGTGGAAGGAAGGATATCAGTGATTGAAGATCAAATTAATGAAATAAAGTGAGAAAACAAGTATAGAGAAAAAAGAGTAAAAAGAAAAGAACAAAGCCTCCAAGAAATATGAGACTATGTGAAAAGACCAAATCTACATTTGATTGGTGTGCCTAAAAGTGATGGGGAGAATTGAACCAAGTTGGAAAACACTCTTCAGGATATTATCCAGGAGAACTTCCCCAACCTAGCAAGGCAGGCCAACATTCAAATTCAGGAAATACAGAAACCACCACAAAGATACTCCTCGAGAAGAACAACCCCAAGACACATAATTGTCAGATTCACCAAAGTTGAAATGAAGGAAAAAATGTTAAGGGCAGCCAGAGAGAAAAGTCAGGTTACCAGCAAAGGGAAGCCCATCAGACTAATAGCGAATCTCTCGGCAGAAACCTTACAAGTCAGATAAGAGTGTGGATCAATACTCAACATTCTTAAAGAAAATAATTTTCAACCCAGAATTTCATATCCAGCCAAGCTAAGCTTCATGAGCGAAGGAGAAATAAAATCCTTTACAGACAAGCAAATGCTGAGAGATTTTGTCACCACCAGGTCTGCCTTATAAGAGCTCCTAAAGGAATCACTAAACATGGAAAGACACAACCAGTACCAGCCACTACAAAAACATACCAAATTGTAAAGACCATCGATGCTATGAAGAAACTGCAACAATTAACGAGCAAAATAACCAGCTAACATCATAACGACAGGATCACATTCACATAAAACAATATTAACCTTAAATGTAAATGGGCTAAATGCCCCAATTAAAAGACACAGACTGCCAAATTGGATAGAGTCAAGACCCATCAATGTGCTATATTCAAGAGACCCATCTCACGTGCAGAGACACACATACGCTCAAAATAGAGGGATGGAAGAAGATCTACCAAGCAAATTGAAAACAAAAACAAGCAGGGTTGCAATCCTAGTCTCTGATAAAACAGACTTTAAACCAACAAAGATCAAAAGAGACAAAGAAGGCCATTACATAATGGTAAAGGCATCAATTCAACAAGAAGAGCTAACTATCCTAAATATATATGCACCCAATACAGGAGCACCCAGATTCATAAAGCAAGTCCTTAGAGACCTACAAAGAGACTTAGACTCCCACACAATAATAATGGGAGACTTTAACAAACCACTGTCAATATTAGACAGATCAATGAGACAGAAAGTTAACAAGGATATCCAGGACTTCAACTCAGCTCTGCACCAAGTGGACTAATAGACATCTACAGAACTCTCCACCTCAAATCAACAGAATATACATTCTTCTGAGCACCACATCGCACTTATTCTAAAACTGACCACATAATTAGAAGTAAAGCACTCCTCAGCCAATATAAAAGAACTGAAATCACAACAGTCTCTCAGACCACAGTGCAATCTAATTAGAACTCAGGATTAAGAAACTCATTCAAAACCACACAAAGACATGGAAACTGAAGAACCTGTTCCTGAATGACTACTAGGTAAATAACAAAATGAAGACAGAAATAAAGATGTTCTTTGAAACCGACGAGAACAAAGACACAATATACCAGACTCTCTGGGACACATTTAAAGCAGTTTCTAGAGGGAAATTTATAGTACTAAATGCCCACAGGAGAAAACAGGAAAGATCTAAAATCGACACCCTAACATCACAATTAAAAGAACTAGAGAAGCAAGAGCAAACACATTCAAAAGTTAGCAGAAGGCAAGAAATAACTAAGATCAGAGCAGAACTGAAGGAGATAGAGACATAAAAAACCCTTCAAAAAAATCAACGAATCCAGGAGCTGGATTTTTGAAATGATCAACAAAATTGATAGACTACTAGCAAGACTAATAAACAAGAAAAGAGAGAAGAATCAAATAGACTTAACAAAAAATGATAAAGGGGATGTCACCACTGATCCCACAGAAATACAAACCACCATCAGACAATACTATAAACACTTCTACACAAAATAAACTAGAAAATCTAGAAGAAATGGATAAATTCCTGGACACATATGCCCTCCCAAGACTAAACCAGGAAGAAGCTGAATCACTGAATAGATCAATTACAGGTTCTGAATTGAGGAATTAATAGCCTACCAACCAAAAAAAGTCCAGGACCAGAGGTACATTCCAGGTACAAGGAATGTACCTCTGGTAGAATTCGATTAGCCGAATTCTACCAGAGGTACAAAGAGGAGCTGGTACCATTCCTTCTGAAACCATTCCAATCAATAGAAAAAGAGAGAACACTCCCTAACTCATTTTATGAGGCCAGCATCATCCTGATACCAAAGCTTGGAAGAGACACAAGAAAATAAGAGAATTTTAGACCAATATCCCTGATGAACATCGATGCAAACATCCTCAATAACATACTAGAAAACCGAATCCAGCAGCACATCAAAAAGCTTATCCACCACGATCAAGTTGCCTTCATCCCTAGGATTAAAGGCTGGTTCAACATATGCAAGTCAATAAACGTAATCCATCACATAAACAGAACCAATGACAAAAACCACATGATTATCTCAATAGATGCAGAAAAGGTCTTCTACAAAATTCAACAGCCCTTCATGCTAAAATCTCTCAATAAACTAGGTATTAATGGAACGTATCTCAAAATAATAAGAGCTACTTATGACAAACCCACAGCCAATATCATACTGAATGGGCAAAAACTGGAAGCATTCCCTTTGAAAGCTGGCACAAAACAAACGTGTTTCACCTCTTTCACCACTCCTGTTCATCATAGTGTTGGAAGTTCTGGCCAGGGCAATCAAGCAAGAGAAAGAAATAAAGGGTATTCAATTAGGAAAAGAGGAAGTCAAATTATCCCTGTTTGCAGATAACATGATTGTAAATTTAGAAAACCCCATCATCTCACCCCGAAATCTCCTTAAGCTGATAAGCAACTTCAGCAAAGTCTCAGGATACAAAATCAATGTGCAAAAATCACAAGCATTCCTATACACCAATAACAAACAGAGATCCAAATCATGAGTGAATTCCCATTCACAATTGCTACTACGAAAATAAAATACCTAGGAATCCAACTTACAAGGGATGTGAGGACCTCTTCAAGGAGAACTACAAACCACTGCTCAACGAAGTAAGAGAGGACACAAAGAAATGGAAAAACATTCCATGCTCATGGATGGGAAGAATCAATATCGTGAAAATGGCCATACTACCCGAGGTAATTTATAGATTCAATGCCATTCCCATCAAGCTACCAATGACTTTCTTCACAGAATTGGAAAAAAACACTTTAAAGTTCATATGGAACCAAAAAAGAGCCCACATAGCCAAGATAATCCTAAGCAAAAAGAACAAAGCTGGAGGCATCACGCTACCTGATTTCAAACTATACAACAAAGCTACAGTAACCAAAACAGCATGGTATTGGTACCAAAACAGATATATAGACCAATGAAACAGAACAGAGCCCTCAGAAATAACAGCACACATCTACAACCATCTGATCTTTGACAAACCTGACAAAAATAAGAAATGGGGAAAGGATTCCCTATTTAATAAATGGTGCTGGGACAACTGGCTAACCATATGTAGAAAGCTGAAACTGGACCCCTTCCTTACACCTTATACAAAAATTAATTCAAGATGGATTAAAGATTTAAATGTTAGACCTAAAACCATAAAAACCCTAGAAGAAAACCTAGGCAATACTATTCAGGACATAGGTATAGGCAAGGACTTCATGGCTAAAACACCAAAAGCAATGGCAACAAAAGCCAAAATTGACAAATGGGATCTAATTAAACTAAAGAGCTTCCACATGGCAAAAGAAACTACCATCAGAGTGAACAGGCAACTTACAGAATGGGAGAAAATTTTTGCAATCTATTCATCTGACAAAGGGCTAATATCCAGAATCTACAAAGAACTTAAACAAATTTACAAGAAAAAAACAACCCCATCAAAAAGTGAGCAAAGGATATGAATAGACACTTCTCAAAAGAAGACATTTATGCAGCCAACAGACACATGAAAAAATGCTCATCATCACTGGTCATCAGAGAAATTCAAATCAAAACCACAATGAGATACCATCTCACACTAGTTAGAATGGCAATCATTAAAAAGTCAGGAAACAACAGATGCTGGAGAGGATGTGGAGAAATAGGAATGCTTTTACACTGTTGGTGGGAATGTAAATTAGCTCAACCATTGTGGAAGACAGTGTGGCGATTCCTCAAGGATCTAGAACTAGAAATACCATTTGACCCAGTGATCCCATTACTGGGTATATACCCAAAGGAGTATAAATCATGCTACTACAAAGACACATGCACACATATGTTTATTGCAGCACTATTCACAATAGAAAAGACTTGGAACCAACCCAAATGTCCATCAATGATAGACTGGATTAAGATTATGTGGCACATACACACCATAGAATACTATGCAGACATAAAAAGGATGAGTTCATGTCCTTTGCAGGGACATGGATGAAGCTGGAAACCATCATTCTCAGCAAACTATCACAGGACAGAAAACCAAACACTGCACATTCTCACTTATAGGTGGGAGTTGAACAATGAGAACACTTGGACACAGGAAGGGCAATATCACACACCGGGGCCTGTTGGGGGGTGGGGGCACTGGGGGAGGAATAGCATTAGGAGGAATATCTAATGTAAATGATGAGTTGATGGTGCGCAAATCACCATGGCACATGTATACCTATGTAACAAACCTGCACATTGTGTACATGTACCCTAGAACTTAAAGTATAATAAAAAATAAAGAAATAAATACAACTTAATTAAATAAATCCAATCATTTCATTTAGTTCCTTAACTGAAACTTGGGCAGGTGCCAGAATTTACAGTCTACTGTTCTTGAGTATAAAGGAATATTTTAGAACAGATCAAAGAGAGGTTACTACTGCCCTGCCCGTAGCTGGATGCTTCTTCCTGTTAACTTGAATCAAATCTAATCCACCACTAACAAATTACTATCTGTACATATTTTCCAACTGGCAACTGTATTTTCAGAATAGGTTACTCAATTCCCTTCACATTCCAGAACATATATTAATGAAACAAAGTTTGCTTTTAACTATTTGTATAATTTAAAAATCGCTAAGTAGGACAATACTAGAACTGAATTAAAATTAAAAAAAATAATTAGCCAGGCACAGTGGCGAGTGCCTGTAATCCCAGCTACTCAGCAGGCTGAGGCAGGAGAATGGCTTGAACCCAGGAGGCGGAGGCTGCAGTGAGCGGAGATCGCACCATCCCACTCTAGTCTGGGCAACAAGAGCGAGACTACACCTCAAAAAAAAAAAAAAAAGAAAAGAAAATTTAAAAAAATTAACAAGTCTATAAAACCTGCAACCTCAAATTTAGTAACTTTATTTCTCAAAACTATGTTTCAGTTTTAATTCCATGTAATTACCTGTTCATGTTAAAAAAACTAAAATCAGTGTCTTCCACAGCCATCTCTCTCTACAACTCCTCCACCACTAGCTACAAGAGCCATGTCCTCTTCTGGTTTTCTAGTAACCACAAAGTCATCTCCCTTTTCTTTCTTCTTCACTGTCTCCCTTCAGCTACCAAATACTGGAAATTCTACTATTCATTTTATCTTGCCTATTTCCCCCATTGCTACAGTCCCTTTCGTATCCCACTGATGCCAATACCTCCAAGAATTTCTTTACTGTCCTACTCTCTCCCATCTAAAAGCAGACAAGCGTGTTCTTCTCAAGTGCTTATCACTGCCTTTTCAGAATTTTATACTCCTCCTTGGCTCTTGATTAAAAAAAAAGAAAAAGTTCCATAGTCTCCTGGTCCTACTCTCATTAGCCATTTCCATATTTATCTCATCTTCAGAACCGTGGAATCTAATCTTGCTGTGCATTCCTTTCTGAATTGACTGCAACCTCAAACCTCTCACTCCTCTCATCAAAACACTCCATCCCTTTTCTCTAAATTATGCAAATTCATCAGGCTTCAAAAGCCTTGTACACACACCCCTAAGTCTAAACAATTTGGTGACACCTTTATTTCCCATCTTCTCATGTATATTCTTTATTTTAACATACAGTTACTGCAGGTTCAGTGTGTGTACACACACATTCGTATTTATGTTACAGCTGTCCCTCAGTATCTGAAGGGAATTAGTTTCAGGAGCTTCCCCCCACCCCCATACCAAAATCCAAGGATGCTCAAGTCCTTGATATAAAATGGTGTAGTATTTCCATATAGCCTACACACATCGTCCCTTCTACTTTAAATCACCTCTAGGTTATTTATAATACCTTATACAATGTGAATGCTATCTAAATAGTGGTTACACTGTATTGTTTTTTAAATGTGTATTTTTTTATTGTTGAACTGTTCTTTTTTTTGTGAATATTTTTCATCCATGGCTGGTTGAATCCAAGGATGTGGAACCTGCAAATACGGAAGGGCCAACTGTACTTATATGGTCCTTGATGTGTTGTGATACATCTTTCCAAGAGTATTTTTCACTTGTACATATTCAAATGCTATCCATGATTTCCTCTAGGAATTGCCTGGAAGAGTGGATTCTAGAAGGAAGAATGGGTGACTAAGATTTACTCACATATCGCAAAACCAGGAAATTTAGAAGATCTTAGTGATAGCACCATCACCCATTGTAGCTTAATCTAGAAACCTGGACATCATCACTGACTCACCTTGATGATGCAATTAACCACCAAGTCATGACCTCCCTGCTTTCAAATTTTTTCCTGAACCCATCCACATTTCTCCATTTTCACTGCCACTGGCCCATCCCAAACCCTCATGTCTCCTCTAGAGCTTCCTACATTTTCTTCTAGCTAGATTTCCCCTAAAACACTTTACACTGAAAAGCTAAAACGAATTTCTTTAAAAAACATAATTAGATGGTTTCACGCCTCTGCTTTAAAAGCCTTTCAGTAACTTCTTGGTATCCTTAAGATGAAGGAAAAAGTCTATAACCAGGCCCAGGCAGTGATAGGAAGTGCCCTCCTTGCCCTCTCCCACTCCCTCTGCAGGTGGCTCTCTACCTTTGGGTGAATCTGGGTCACCTGGAGGGCTTGTTACAGCACAGATTATGGAAGGATGAATAGCCCCCAGAGTTTCAGATTCAGGAAGATTGGAATGGGGCTCAAGAATCTGCATTTCATATCTTTAAACAATGGAACATTATCCAGTCATAAAAATGAAGTACTGATACATGTACAACATGGATGGACTCTGAGATCATGCTAAGAGAAAGAAGTCAGTCATAAAGGATCACATATCATATGATTCCATTTGTATGAGATGCCTAGAATAGGTGACCCTGTAGACAGAAAGCAGATTAGTAGTAGCCTAGGGCTGAAGTGATAAAGGTGGGGGGCTTGGGGACCCATGGCTAAAGGGGTGTGAGATTTCTTTGTGGGGCAATAAAAATGTTCTTAAATTGTGGTAATAGCTGACAATTCTGCAAATATCCTGAAAGCCACAGAATTGTATAGTTTCAATAGTTTAAATGGTATGCTAATCATATCTCAATAGTACTATTTTTAAAAAAATGAATTTACAAATATAACAAGTTCCCAAGTAATGCATGAATCAAGCTTAAGGGGCCACTGCTCTACACTAACCCTATGCAGTCTCCCTTCATCTGCTCAATTGTACCATCCTTCCTAAATCAAAACTTCCCATAAGGTAGTCAGCAGCCCATGAAACCTCTTTCCAGCTTCACCTAGCTGACTCATATGCTCCCTCTTACGCCCTCAGCTTTAACGTCACCCTCTCAAGGAAATCTTCCCTGACAAAAGCACCCAGGTATTACACTACTGCATTCTAGACTGGGTGGCAAAGTGAGACCATATCCCCAACCCCCCGCCAAAAAAAAAAAAAAAAAAAAAACCACCCAGGTTAGGTAAGATCTTTGCTTGTAACCATTTTCACTGTGTCATTAATTCCTCCTTTGTAAGATTAATTACAGTTTTAATGAATTAAGTAATAGGTTACTTAAAGTGTACCTTCCTGCTAGGATGTAAACCACGTAAGACAAGGAAGAATTGAAACAGTGTTCTCAGATAGATCCCCGAGGCAAGCCATAATAGAATCAGATATCTGCACTGGAGAGAGATAAAAGTAAAAGGAATCAAATCTTAACACCACCCCCCTCAAGCAGGTACATGACATTTCCAATCCCACCTGCTCTTTCGTCCTTTGGCCAGGTGTGCATCAAGTTCTCTAAGAGGAAGACAAAGAAACATCTATCAATATATTTCTCCTTGACTCTTGAAGCTTGTAGGGAGAGTAAAAGAATAATACAGCCAAGAAGAACAACCAAGATGAAGCATAAATTTATTTAGTGGGTCTAATTCAGCTCAACTTTGGCTTAACAAACCCAACAAAATCATGATCAAGATGGAACAACAAAAGCATATCAAGTTAGGGGGTTCACCATCGGTGTTTATCCGTAAAGGAATAGAAACTATGAGAAAAGAAAACAGAACAGGGACTAAAACAGCATTTGTAAAAATCAAAACAAAGATTCTGAACTCTGAGCTACAATGCACATATTGTCAAACAAAATCCCACACAAATTCCATCCATTTGCTCACTGGAAAATTCACTTGATCTTCAGCAAAAATAAATCACAGTGTGGTAATGCCACACCAAATATTCTTACCTTTCCTTCTCAAAACTTCAGTGAATACAATCATATTTCATAAATAAATGAATAAAATAGGATTGTAAGCCACAGCACTTCACATCAGCTATGTTAAAAATAAGTAGCAACTGATTTGGAGATTTTTTTTTAAGATTTGGAGTATTAATGAAAAATTTCTTAATTTCTTCTTTCACACACTACGGCAAGTTATAAAAGTGTTCACAAATACCCTGACACTGTGACAATGCAACTATTCTCACTAAGAGATGGAGTTTACTTCTCCATCCCTTGAACCTTGATGGATTAGCAAGACTGACATAAACAGAATCCTGAAACATACTTGGGGCTTTCCTTCTTACCACTATTAGAACCCTGAGATCACCACCAAGTGAAGAAGCTTGAGCTAGCCAGCTGGACAATGTGACATACATGGCTCAGTCACCCTGGCCAACACCCAGACCATTCTCCACCCCAAAACCTGCTGCCGCCATCTCTGGGGCGCTTTCTAAATCCTGTCAGTTTCATGTGTTTATGTCCATTCTTTCTTAAGCTCTTTTCAATTACTCTTTTCCATATGCCATCTCTTTCCTCACTTCACTGCTAATTCAGGCACAGACCCATTAACTTCACTATGAAAACAGTGCCAAGGGCACAGACCTTTTTCTACTCACAGAAAACGTTAATGAACCAAAATGTACTCACCTTTATTTCTTTAAGGGACAGCTATAAATACTGCCAAATAATCACAAAAGTTACTTTATGCCAGACATTAGACTGTTTACAAATCCCAACAGCCAGGACACACATAATTTGACAGTAAGTTCTAAAATATGTAAGTTACAGCTTTGAATAATGATGGTTCCAGGGTAAGCAATTAGAAAGGTTCCTAAATGGAGATAATCAGATGACTGAAAGACTGAAACCACAGAGACAGACAAAATGGTATTAATATGAACCACAAGTGAAAGGGAATACACCCAATTGCATGCGAAGGTGAAACCAGCAGATTGCTTCTTTTATTAGTAATGTGGATTGATGTTTTCTCAGAGTAACTCGTTGTCTTTTTTGCTTGACATTTTTTTTTTTTTGGCCTTTTTTTTTTTTTTCCTTTTTGTGGAGAACGGGGTCTCGCTATATTACCAAGGCAGGTCTCGAACTCCTGGGCTCAAGCTATCCTCCCGCCTCTGCCTCCCTGAGAGCTGGGATTACAGGCGTGAGCTACCGCGCCCGGCCTCGCTTGAAATTTTTATCTTGTCCTGAAGACTAGCTGCTGCTAAACCAATGCTAGCCTAAAGATATAGGAGTCTCTTTGACAAAATGACCTTCATGTTAAGGGGAAATGCTGTTTATCTACTCAGACATGCATCTGCGATGTTCATAGCCTTGTTTCAGTTATAATAGTTGTCTTGTTTTATTTCTTAGTTGATTTTGTTAATAATACCTTAACACAGGGTAGGGAGATGTGGCACAGTGTATTGCATTATATACATTTATCATTGATTTACCTAATGTTACATTGTAGATTAAACACTATTAAGTGGTAATACTTGAAAAGGAGCACTTATACCATAAGCCTTAGGAAATAATGTTTGTAATAAACTTAACTATGTTACATATCAGCAGGCAAAAATGTAGAATGTTACATAGTGTTATACGATGTGATTAAATTATAGTTCCTGCTGTTAAAAAAAATACATTTCTAAAAGTCACCCCCAACCCAAAATATCCACTGGGTCCCCCCTCCTTACTGCTAGGTCCATTCTCCTCTGCTTGGAGGTTTTCTAAGCATTGATTCATCCTGAAAAACATTTATTGAGTACCAGGCCTAAGATGTCAGGCACCGTGAGAGATCTCAGAAACCACTCTGACTCCATGCTCCATCTGGACCATACCTAGCCTACCTTATGTCCCACTGTGCACCTGAAACCCAATCTGGTCACAGCCTCTCTCAAAGTCTCGTGGCCAAGGACCAGTTTGCTGTTGTTCTTATATTAATGTTCTAATCTGTTGCAGAATGATACTTTTATAAAACAAGAAACTAATTTCTAGAAAAAGTAAATAACGAAGACAAGCTATAAACCTGAAGTTTTAATTACTATAGTTGATAATATCAGTAAAGTCGCTATACACATTTCTAAATGATTACCCTCAATTGCAGTACTTACACTGGTAACAGTTAAGTTCATGGTACACACTTTGAACTTTGAGTAGCCCTGCTGCAGACACACTTCTGAGTCTTCACTTGAAAGGTTCTTCTCCACTAAAATCCCCTCCATATTGTCCATACTTCCTATCCAAGTTCTATTTATTCTTCACAGCTCAGCCTCAAATCCACACTGCACTCAACTAAGCCTACCCAGTGGTTCTTAATTGGGGGTTATTTTGACCTCCAAGGGGACATTTGGCAATGTCTGAAGACATTTTTGGTGGTCACAGCTGAGGGAATTTGGGGGGAAGGATACTACTAGCACCTATGAGTAGAAGCCAGGGATGCTGCTAAAATATCCTAAAACAGAACAGCCCTCACAGTAATGAATTATCTAGCCCAAAATGCCAGCAGTGCCAAGGCTGGGAAACCCTGATTTATGCTAACCACTGCCCTCCGGAATCATCTCCTTCACCAAACTCCCATTTATGCCCATGGCCACCACAATCTAGCATTTAATAACATACAGCCTGGCACTGTTTAATAACAGCTGCATGTGTCTGGGCCTCTTTCCCTGACTTAACCATCAACCCCTCTGGAGGATGAAGACAATGTGCACCTCACATCTGCACCCCGAGTCTTGTCGGGTAGCTTCAGAGGGGCTGCTTATACCCAGCAGCTGACTTATTCCCCTGTCTGATGTGATGAAAGTGGCTCTAACTACTTTCTCCATCAACATGTGTATAACAAACTACTTTTAGTCTGCATTAAAAAAAAAAAAAAAAAAAAAAAACCTGTAGTACTTACTGATGTAAAGCCTTAAAACATTAGCAGAACCATGGAATGAAAGATGCAGGTGGTTGGATTTTACTGTTTTTACATTTCCTGTCAAGATTGTATGTTTATTATCTAAAGAAAAAAGTCAGTGAAGCATAAAATATGAATGTACAATGCCACGGTTTGATGAGATTCTCTCTGAAAATTATAAACAACTCTTCATACATGTGCTTCCTGTTAATTAGAGGATACTCTGTAGAAGAGCAGCTACAGCAAAAATTGCTGTAATAGTCAAAACCCTCTGCAGTAAGAAGGAAATCCTGCTGAGGATAGTATTTTCTATAGACAAGAATTGCAGGACTCCAGCCAAAGGCCATGCCTTTATCAATGTGCGTAGACGCCACTCTGCAACACAGTGTGTATTGTAATACGTTGTTCTAATTTCTGTATCAGTCAGTCCTCAATTGTGTGAAAAGTTATCCTAATAGATTATCTAAAAACTACTTCTATTTACATTTGAAAAATAATGAACAGGATGATTTCCATAATTACAATAATTATATAATTATATATTTACATAATTATTTATATATTTATACATCATTTATATATTATATATTTATATAATTATACTTATATAATCAGTTCACATTTCCATAGTAGGCGTAAATTGATATACTTAAGGGAAAGTCTGGATGCCCTCACCTGCTGATAATTTGGATACTAGTCTTTCAAATCCCACGTTGAAATCTGATTGCCAATGTCGGAGGTGGGGTCTGGCAGGAAGTTTTTGGGTCATGGGGGCAGATCCCTCCAGGATGTCTTGATGCCATTCTGACCAGAGTGCATGAGATCTCGCTCTTGTCTCCCCATTGAGAACTGACTGTTAAAAGGAGCCTGACACCTTCCTGCCTTCTCTCTCTCATGTCCTTCCTCTCTCCATGTGATGACTGGCATGAATAGATGCTTTCTGAAGCCCTCACCAGAAGCAGATGCTGGTGCCATGTTTCTTGTACAACCTGCAGAACTGTGAGACAAATAAACCTCTTTTCTTTATAAATTACCCAGCCTCAGGTATTCCTTTATGGCAACTGAATGGACTAAGACACCTGCATTCTATGGACTCACCTTCTGTATTGAGTTGGTCATCTCATTGGCACTTTCCTCCCTCCTTGGGTTACTCAGTAACGTTAGCTTCCTTGTCTACTGAAAACTCCAACTATCTAACTTTGGCTGGAGACTCAATGCTATTTCTGTCCTACATAACTGCCGCTGGGAACTTTCATATCTTTCTGAAATCTCTACGGGCACTTGCCCTTTCCTCAGATGATCCTAATTCCTGCATTCCATATAGAAGAATGTCCAACTTGGAGTGTGCCTCCAAATTCTGGTCTCTCTACCTCAAATTTCTCTATATGTTCAGCCATATAATTCTCCATTCCATCTTGACTCCAAAGAAAAAGTAAAGAAATTAACAAAGGAGAATTAGGGTAACTCTGTGTGTGTGTGCGTGTGTGTGTGTGTGTGTGTGTTTGTGTGTTTGTGTGTCTGTATGAGAGAGAGTACATAAGAACTAGCATTAAAAATAACAAACCAAAACCCTTTAAAAAGGTCAAGAGGTTCACTCAGATGTTTACAAGAACTTTCAATGTGCTAGACACTTCCTGAGGAACTAGAGAAACACAGGTGACAAAACAAAGCCTCTAATTTGATGCAGTGCAAAGTCTAAAGGGAAGAGACAGAGCTTGCTTATAAGTAACTTCAATTTGAAATTGGCATTAACAGAGGCATGCCTATAGAGCCAGGGCAATCAAAGAGGAAAGTGCATGGGGAGGGCTAAAATGCTACACCTATGTGTAGACAAAGAAGAGAAGCACAGCACCAGAAACAAAAAGGAGAAACACAAAAAGCACAGCTCCTAGGATGATGGGAACAGAAAGTCTGTAAGTATTATAACAAAAGGTAGAAAGAAGAGATAATGAAAGGCAAAAAAGGAGTTGCAAATGTGGGGGCCAAAGTTAGGAGCAAATAACCTACTTTCTCCTGGAATTGGAAATTAATGTTTTCTGTATACTTGAAGCTCACCCTGCCAAACACAAATTTATTATTATATTTTATTTTAAACTACTTCTGTTTAGAAATCTTTCTAAAATATACCAAATATGTGTCTGCATTGTAAAGTAGAGACATCAAACCAAAATATGCCAAACCTGATTTAACCTGTTCTAGAGTCAGAATCTTCACGATGGTCCATTTTTGTACTTCGATGTGGTGTACTGACATTCCCAGAGTCCATTCAAATGTAAAAGTCTGCTGTTTCACTCTATGCCAAACACAGTCTAAAACTATGCTTCTGGAATTCTCCAATTCCGCCTTAAGAAGGGAGTGTCACTTCTCAGAGCTTCCCATTATGACTTCCATCACCTGGGCTTTGACGACTTCTACCTGTTTCATTAACAGTCCTCTGGGTGAGGTGGTCCTACAGGGTGGCCCTCTGCCATGAAGAATGTAGAATGAAGAGCCAATCACCTCTCAGTGGCTTTTCTGCTTCCTTCCAGGTCTCTTGCTTCATTCTACATTGTTCTAGAATTCTGATATCGAAATAGAATTCTACAATAAAATTATCTTTAATAACAAAAGATTCTTCCTGCCACTTATTTAACAGCAATAAAATAAATCGTGTCCCTTACAGCCTTTATGTTTTCCAAAGTAGACTTCTAGCTACACTCTAATCCTGTTCCTCTTTGGCTAATCCTGTTCCTCTTTGGCATGGTCATAAACTCTTGATTAGCTTTACTCTGATGTGGAAAACACATTCATTCAATAAAATACTATGTGATAAGCGCTCTAAAAGGAAACGTGGGGAAATTAAAAGATAAACAGAACAGGTCCCTGACCCTGAAGAACTAAGAACTCAAAGAACCTTGACTGCATTGAGGCCAAGAGAAAACATTCCACAGTCTACAGCATGGAGGGAGGTGGAAGAAAAAGGCTCTCGGTTTGGAGGGCAAAGGTGGAAGGAAGGGGCGAGGATAACCTTCATCAGGAAATAGCAATGCCACTGGCTTTGAAGAAATGAGGCAATCTTACCAGACGCAATGCAAAGTGAGCACAATAAGGCAAAAGAAATAGCATGAGAAAGGGATAGGAAGTTTAGAGAAAAAGCAAAAAGAAGCCTGATATATATATATATATATAATACATATATAAAATATGTATTAGTCAAAATATATATATTATATATGTAATATATATATATGTATATTAGTCAAAAGACTAGAGAGAGAAAATACTGCAAAGGTAGGTCAGAATCCGATCACATAGGGCCCAAAATGCCAGACCAAAAAGTTCGGCCTTGAAGCTGTAAGCTCTGAAAGGTCAGTGAAGTTTTTCTGAACCTAACACACAAGATTTAATCTTGTTAACAGGATGATTTTTTTTCCCTTTAATGGAAAAAGAATTCAAAGGTGAATTATTAATCATTTCATCCGTGTTAATTATCTCTTAGAACCAAGCTCACTATTAAAACATTGCTATGGAATTAACTACAGGGTGGCCACTTGTCCTGCTCTCATGCTACAGGAAATACATACAAATGGAAGAAAGGGGTCATTAAGTCTAAAACAAAGGGCAGCGTGGATATACAAATCAAATTCATTTATTTGACAAAAAAGAACAGGGAAAGCGACATCTGTTCCAATTCACAATAAATAGAAAATATTTAGGTCTTTTAACTTTCCACTGGCGTCTTTTAAATAAGTAAAATTTTTTAGAATCTTAAAAACAGCCACCTTCCCAACTCAAGATTTGCTATTTTTCTATCTAGTTCTGATGACTTTCTTTGCCCTCATCCAAATAGATATACCTGCCCTCCTGACTTAGCTACAGGATGAGTACATTTAGGATTATATTCCATATGAGCCTGTGTCGTTCCAATTTTCTATGTTCATCTTTGCTCCCCAAGATTAAGAGTTGTTTGGGGGGAAGGATCATGCCATATACTCATTCTGATTCCTGAACATGGCTGAACACTGGACAACAGAAGATATTCATAAATACATAGGAGTTGATTAACCCAATTAATTTCCAAAATATATATTCCCTAAAGACTCAATTCTGTTATTCATATGGTCTATGCAAGGAATAGAAGAAAAATTTGAAATTCAGAGCTAGAAGAGATCTTTAAAAAAAGATAACCACAACCACTTCTTAAAAAAAAAAACAACAACATTATTAGTCATTAGGAAAATGCAAATCAAAACCACCCTGAGGTACCACTGCATTCTCTAAAAGTACTATAATGAAAAAGACAAACATTCACAAATGTAGGAGAGGATGCAGAGAGACTGGAACCCTCATACACTGCTACTGGGAATGTAAAATGAAATGGCCACTGTGGAAAACAGTTTGGCAGTTCCTCAAAAATGCAAAATATTGCATTATCATACAAACCACCAATTCCACTCCTAGGTATATACCCAAGAGAACTGAAAACATATGTTCATACAAAAACTTATACACAAACGTTCAGAGCGGCATTATTAATCATAGACAAAAAGTGGAAGCAACTCAAATATCCATCAACTGATAAATGGATAAACAAACTCTGGTATGTTCATACCACAGAATATTATTCAGCCATAAAAAGAAATGAAGTCTAATACATTCTACAACATGAATGAACCTTAAAAACATTACGCCAAGTGAAAGAAGCCAGACATCAAGGGTTTCATTTATGATTCTATTTACATGAAATGTCCAAAAAAGGCAAATCCATTGAGCCAGAAAGCAGATTAGTGCTTGCCAGGAGCTAGAGGGAGGTAAGAATGGGGAGTGACTACTAATGGGCATGAATAGGGGTGATAAAATATTCTGGAATTAGATTATTGCACAGCATAGTAAACACACACACAGACCAAAAAAAAAAAAAAACACTGGGACATACAATTTTTAAAAGTTAATTTTATGGCATGTGAATTATATCTCAATTAGGAAACAACAATAACAACACAACAAAAAACCTGAAGCCCAGAGAAGCCAAGTTTCTTGTCCAAAGACAAAAAGCTGATTAAACAGCACCACCAGAACCAGATTCCAAGCCTCCCAACTTCCAACGCAGTATTCTAGCTCCACAACACACTGCTCTAGAAGTATTAGACGATGGATCCTGAGCTTAGAAGCAGTGTAGACTTGAACTAGTCATTTAACAGGTCATACTTTACCAAAAGAGGAAATTGAATTAAATGATCTCTTTAGTTCCTTCCAGTTTTAAAGCTATCTGAGTCCTCTCAGGTTGAGACCATTTCCTCTGAGACTATAGAGTGGTGGTTCTCAAACAGGGGCGATTTTGCCCCCTAGGGGACACTGGAGAATGTCTGGAGACATTTTTGGTTGTCACAACCAGGAGGAAGGGTGCTACTAGCACCCAGTGGGTAGAAATCAGGCAAATTGCTCTATATCTACGATATACAAGACAATCCCCCACAACAAAGGGTTGTCCAGCCCAAAATGTCAATAATGCCACTGTTGACAAACCCTGGTTTAGGGTATGATCAACTATTTTCAAGCTTTTTAAGGCAGTTCCACCCTAAAGTTAATAACTTCAGAGAGGCAGTTTTGAGATTACAGAGTGACTAGAGGCTGACACCATGCTAGCACCAAGCATGTAGCACATAGACAGGAACTTTTTAACCCCACTACAGTCAACCTCCCTAAAGAGTCAAATATTCAAATGCCAACAGAAGTCAGACAGTTAATAATGTAAAACAACGAAGACAGCAAACAACTAATAACCATTTAAAACTAGTATTTCCTTCCTTTCACACACACGCACAAACTTTTGCTGGCTCCCATTCTTCTTGAAACATATATATAGCCTTCTCAATATAATCTTATGGTTTCCCACTTTTGATAGACATAGATGCCAAGAAGTACTTTCTATTATAAGACAAAAGAATATACAAGCTCAGCAATAAATGGCTCAGAGTCGGGAAAATGGTAAGAATGATGAGGGGCTGTGTAGACACCAAGGATACAGGCCCCAAGGCAAAGGGGTATCACTACTCAGTTCCAGTGGATCCATGCCAAGATGCCATGATACCATGATGGAGTGAGGTGCCAGGATCAAGTAATCTTCAGATGTCTTCAGAAGAATGGGAAATCCAGCTTATGTTTGTGTCTAAGAAAGATATCTCCCAGTATTTAAAATATTTGCTCAAAAGAATTTAAAATGGTGTGTTAACTCAAAAGAGGGTGTTTCAGACTTGAAACCAGATTGTGACTTCCAGCCTACACTAACCTTAATAAACAATGACAGTTTGGGGTGTTCCTAAGGCTATGTTCCATCTAACTCAGGACCTTTTTTTTTTTTTTTTTTTTTTTTTTTTTATGGAGTCTCCCTCTGTTGCCCAGGCTGGAGTGACGGGGCGCGATCTCGGCTCACTGCAACCTACTCCGAGCCTGGGTTCAAGCAATTCTCCCACCACAGCCCCAAAATTAGCTGGGTGTACAGGCACCCACCAGCACACCCAGCTAATTTTTGCATTTTTAGTAGAGAGTTTAGGGGTTTCACCACTTTGGCCAGGCTGGTCTCCAACTCCTGACCTCAGGTGATCCACCCACCTCTGCTCCCAAACTTCTGGGATTACAGGTGTAAGCCACCATGCCCGGCCAACTCAGGACCTATTATCTGATTATTTGAACATTATTTTTTCTTAATTAAATCTATATAGCTCATTTAAAGTTGAAAAAAATCAGAAAATTATTGCCAACTTAAATTTAAATGACACTCAATAATAATAATGGCTATTTCATTAAGCTTCAACAACTTTACAAGTAGATTTTCTGAGATCCAGAGAAGTAAAAAGGCACGCTCCACCACCTTGCCCATTAGAGTATCAGATCCATAATTCAAACCCAGGTCTTTCTGCCCCTAGAGTCTACATTTTTTTTACTCATCACTGCCCTTGTATCATACAAATTTATTCTATCTACCAAGCTTATGAGGCTCTCTCAAAAACTTGCATATAAATAATCTAATATTAGAGAAATGGTTGACAATAAACAAAGCATAATGATCTCGGAGCAATTAAACTGGACAGATGAAGTGTGTAAACAGCAGCTTCACTGACCACCCCTGCAGGCCTCCTCCCTACCCATGTGTGCTGACTGAATCTTTCCCTTTACAGATGAAGGCTGTCTACACTCCCCCAGACCCTGAATTCCCTCCCTGCCACCAACAGCCCCAACTCTGGCCTCCTACTTTCTACTTCCTCTCTTGCATTCAACTCCCTCAGTAGGCAGCAATATATTGATAAACTCCTTCCACTAACAAGAACACTTTTGTGCAGAGCATACAACGGGGAATAATCAGCCCATAGAAAACATTTCTCCTAGTAACCTAGGATTCAAGATGTAAAGGATGAGGGCACACACCTCCACAGCAACCATTTGTCCCCATGGATCTGTTGCCCAAAAGGCCCCAATAGATTAAATGTCTCTGCCTATGACCCCATCTCTGGGTTACAGCCATCCTGGCCAACCTTTCTTTCCCCATATTACCTATTGCCCTCCCAGACAATCCTGCTCCCTCCAGTTCAACCCATCAAGTTGGTTCTATTCAACTTTATCACACACAGCAAAAGAACCACATTCAAAGGAAATCATATATTTAGTTTCAGGACATCCAACAAAACATTAAACAGTCTCTTCGGAGCAGTGCCTGTTCTCATTTCCTTTAACTTCTGAAGTCTTCCTCCGGGACATGGCCTATAGGAAGAAGATGGTACAGATCTGGTTATCTGAACCTTCTGGGTTCTATGACAAGGCAAGTTATTTAAAGTTTGGGTTTCTTACTTTTCTGACAGGGGGCAGGGTAATTATGAACAGCTACTATACCAAGTTACTTTAAGGAATACAAATAACATACACAAGCCCCCTAGTACTGCCTGCACATGTGAATGGTACTCATTATTATTATCACAAAATATTCGTTTTCAATTTTAACTCATACTCTTTTTAGCTTCCATCAGTCTCTGAAGAAGCAAAGCCATTACTTTCACATGCTCTAAGGACAATATGCCTACAATTATCAGCTCAGCAGCTGAGTGGAGACCCCTGGAACCACTCCTCAGGAGTCCTGTACAATTCCCTCTCTTTATTACAGCTTGAGTTCAGACACTGTTATTCTAGCATGCTTGCTGCAATAGCACAACCCAGGTTCTCACCAGTCTCTTGGTCAGAGGCTCTTCTGGTGGGCAATGTGGTGCAATATAAAAAGTACCAGGCACAAAATCAGAAGAAAAGGGTTTGAATCTAGGCTTTACCACTGAGCTGAATAATCCTAGACATGCTACTTAATTACCCTGTGTTTCAACACTCTCATCTGTAAAATGAGTATAATAAGTCATAGTTTGTAGGACAACTGTAAAGATGAAATAACATAAAGTAAATATTGTACCACATTGCTGGACACAGGTAAAACTGCTCAGCTGCCCTTTCAGTGTTCCAAGGCTCAGCACAATGGGTCCCCTCTTCCAGGTGTCTTTTTCCTTCTCCTGTCTCCCACAATTTTCCACAAAGCCCCCTTACTGCTTTTACCATCATCAACCTGCCCATCTGCCAGACCTGAAAGTGCCCAACTTATGTTTCACAGGTATTCAAAATTCACAGTGTTTAGATTCACAGTCCGGATTCTAGAAAATTCCATTCACCTTCATTAAACACAGAAATCCTGGCCCCTCACTGCCCCCAAGCCCCACCAAATTTGGGGTGACAGACAAGGCATGATGTTTGCAGAGGATATCCATCAGTTCAACTTGGTGTTTCATATTCCTTCTCCCTGTTACTCACAGACTCAACACATTTTTTATCAGTTACAAGAATCTGAAAGACAGAGTCTAAAGACATGAAGTCTAAGGCAGGGATGGCAAATACATGGCATAAGCCCTAATCCTCCCTCTGGTACCAAGGCAGGCATCAACAATCAATCACACTGTTTTCCTGCTGATCCCAGCCAAGGCTCCAAAACCCCTCTCCCGGCTCTCTGGAGAGCCTTGACTGGGATCAGCAGGAAAACAGTGTCCCTTAGACACCAAAATCCTTGGATGCTCAAGTCCCTTGTATCAAGTCGTATAGTATTTACATATAACCTATGTAAAGCATGGTATAATTTAAATCATCTGTAGATTATTTATAATACCTAATACAATGTAAATGCTATGTAAATAGTTGTAATACTATGTTATTTAGGGAATCAAGGCTAGAAAAAGTCTGTACATGTTCAGTACATATGCAACTGTCCACTTTTTTTCTCATTATTTTTGATCCACACGTGGGTGAATCCACAAATATGGAACCCACAGATACCAAGGGCTGACTGTATTATGTATAGCAAAGAATAGTGTTGGGGTCCACGTGTTTCCTGAACAAAGGAATGAACACACAAGACAAGACAAACATGGCGGCCGCGCCGAACGACACGCTCGGCTTTATTTTATACGGTCCTTTGTGGAATGTTACCAAGTCACAAGACACATTGTTGTTTTTCTGACCTTTCCCTGACATTCTGGATTTCCAAGATGTTTACATATAAACAAGCCCCCAGGGTCTGCTATTTGCAACTGGCTCCTTTGTCCTCCCTGTTTGCAGGGGAGGAATGTTCTGCTTCGTTTGCAAGAGCAGGACTTATCCGGAACGCCCTGCTTCGTTTGCAAGCACATAGTCCTCTACAAATAGTGACCATGTGCATAGTAGTAAGCACTTTTTGGGGAGTGAAAATATGATCTGAATGACTCGTACAACATGCCATGTACCTATAAAATATCCAAACATTATAGCAGAACTCTAACTAAATGGTATGTTTGGGGAATGGCCTGCTCAAATTATAATGTTTTCATAGATTTAAGTAGAAAACACTTTACACCTAAATTTACTAAAATCTCTCCTAAAATTATACCTGCATGCATCCTCAGCCCAGTAAGTAGTATGTACTGTATATAATTTTTGGATGATTAAAGAACTTACACAGTTCAAGGTCATCGTGATTTTTTTTATCGTTATACTGTTATAACTACTACTACTGAAGATGATTATGACATAGAAAAACTAGGTAACATGCACTGAGTACTCACTATGTCATGGCACTCAGTTAAATGCCGAATGCAGAATCATGCATTCATTCAAAGCTCCTAAGAGCTTTTCTATGCATAAAATACCATTCCTATCCCACCTTTACAAATGAAGAGGCTAAGGTTACTTGTCCAAGTCATGCCTTTCATCAGTGGCAGAGCTAGGATTTGGACTCAGCCCCTGCCTTAACCAAAACACTGTTCTCTAATGATGGATTCCCATAGCCAGGACAGAGAGGTAGGTGCATGGGTTGAATATAAACTGACTCCAGAATTAAAGAAATCAGCACATATTCAACCCAAACATTTATTTTGGCTAGTAAGCAATTTGTTTATCATAAAAGAACAGTGAAATCTAAACTCTCATCAATGGAGGGCTCAGGCCTATAAAGGTGGCCAATTCCCATTCGAAGAAACTGTGCCAATGAATATAATTATTAAAAGAGAACCAGTGACAGATAAGCAGAGACTGTGATTTAAAACAAACCACAAAAAAAAAAAAAAAAAAAAAAAGAGCAAGAGAGAGAACCACTGAGCTTTAATTCACATGGGAATGTCATGAATAAAGAAGACCACACTCCCACGCCTTGTGGAACACACAGAAGGAAAACTAGTTAACTCAAAAGCTATGCTTGTTGCTCTTTGGGTTTTTTGTTTTGCTTTGTTTTGCTTTTAATATTAGATCGGTATGTAGCAATAGCTGCTGACTTTAACTATATTTGCATTTACCAAATACCACTGAACTAACCTGTCAATCAAGTCACCTAATTGTGTGTCTGTTACTCTTAGTCTTCCACTCTCAAAGCCACTAGACTGAAGATGACAAAAGCCATTTCAGATGTGAGCCATGACCCAGTAGGAATTGAAAACACCTCCTGAAGTAGTTAGAACCCCCTGCCCTCAGTCGCACCCAATGTTTCCTGTCTGCTCCAGGAGCTGAGAAGCAATGCTGGCAGAGGGCCCACCAAGACGCCACAGCAAAGCAGGCACACCTTGCTGGGGTACCTTCCACTTCAGGGGTCAGCTCCAAGAAACAACTCCTTGGAGTTCTGCCAAATACTGCACCAGCTCAAAAGAGTCAGATCCCCTTGGGAATAAGCTGTCAATAGTAACAAAGGTGACCAACAAAATTGTTCCCAAATTGTCCCAGAGGCTGTGCCAGCCTAAAAGTGCCTAAGTCTGTAGGGAGGTGGGGCCCCAACCACCTACATGCTGGCACCTGAGTTCAGCTTTCCATTCCACCGCAAAGCTGTCATGAGCCAGAAGGGAAACATTCAATTAAGTGCTTCTCCAAGCTTTATTTCTTTTTTAGAGTTAGAAAATAAAACCAATCAAATGTAAAAGAGATAGCAATACTAACCCTTTAAATTACCACAGTCCAGTTCCTGAGAAACTAGCCAGTGCTGACAGGTGAAGTCAGATAAGCCTATTAAGAGAGAGAGACAGAAGTGAAACTGCACTGCCTTAAATTGGGTTGTGCAGTTTCTAGCTGGTACAGGTTTCCAATCTCCAGATCTCCAGTTCCTCCCCTCCTGCCCTACTCCTCCCAGCCACCCCAGTGCCCCCCAAAATCTAAGCCATGGCACATACTCATCACTGTCTAAAAAACACTAAACAGAAAGGCTTGTTGATATGTTCTTAAGCTACAACTAGAAAGAGGACCCTCAAAAGATAACTGTATATAACCTGAGGTAGAACAGTCCCCACAAAAGTTAACGAGCATTTGCCATTTCACAGAAGAAAGAAAATGCTCACTAAATTTTTAAGGCTAACCTCTTTTTTTGCATCATGGATAAACAGTATAAAATAAAATTAATCACAGAAAAACATGAATACAGGAGTGTGGTTTAAATCAGAACTTAAATGTCTAACTAACTCTCCAGCTAAAATAATACCCATTTAAAGCAATTCCTGCTGAAAAACTCCTGAAGCCTAAAAGGGTCTCCTGTGTTTGGAGCTTGGAGGGTGACTTTTTTAAAAAACTGACATTTAGCAGGTGAAATAATAATTTCTAGACCCCATTCTTAAATATGCATTTCAAACGAAAGTATTTTTGTTGGTGGTGGTGATGGTTTTGGGGTTTTGGGGTCTCATTTTGTCACCCAGGCTGGAGTGCAGTAGTGCAATCTTGGCTCACTGCAGGTTCGACCTCCCGAAGTTCAAGCACTCCTCCTGTAACTGGGACT
Organism: Piliocolobus tephrosceles; assembly: GCF_002776525.5. Lineage (NCBI taxonomy): Eukaryota > Metazoa > Chordata > Mammalia > Primates > Cercopithecidae > Piliocolobus > Piliocolobus tephrosceles. The sequence continues at coordinate 92,696,704 of NC_045438.1, forward strand.
CCAGGTGGGACTGGGACTACAGGTGCATGCCACCAAGTAACTGGGACTACAGGTGCATGCCACCATGCCCCGCTAATTTTTATATTTTTTGTAGAGATGGGATTTTGCCATGTTGCCCAGGCTGGTCTCAAGTTCCTGAGTTCAAGAGATCTGCCTGCCTCAGTCTCCCAAAGTGCAAAGATTATAGGCATGAGCCACTGCATCTGGCACAAAATATTTTAAACTTTCATACATAATGATCAGTAGTCACACTAATTTCTACCTTAGAAAGTGAAACATTCACTATGAATCTAGACTTTTTTCTATTCTGTCACCCATTTCTAATTTGATAGAAAAAAACACAATTCATTTAAGAACTTTAATCAAAGATGAAAAATAACTAAGGAAGAAATATTGTTTAGTTAATATCTCACACTGCTTCCTGTTGCCTGCTGAGCGTTTCACAATCAATAGCTCTTTTCCTTTTCAATTTTTGATTTTTAAAAGTCAAAAAACAGAAAAAAATCAACACTCACACCATCTTACATGAGACTTCCTGCAATATGCAAACCACCTTGTTTTTCATATTATAAATATATGTCAAAATTTAGATTCCTCAACAATCAACAGAGTGAAAAGACAACCTACAGAATGGGAGAAAAGGTGAAAACTATGTGTCAACAGGAGACTAATATTGAGACTATACAAGGAACCCAAACAACAGCAAAAAAAAAAAAAAAAAAAAAAATCCAATTAAAATTGGATAAGTGATCTAAATATATAGCTCTCAAAAGAAGACACACAAATGGCCAACAAATATATTTTAAAAGTTCTTAACATCAGTAATCATCAGGTAAATGCAAATCAAAACCATAATGAGATTGTATCTCACCCCAGTTAGAAAGACGACTATCAGAAAGACAAAAAGTAACAAATGCTGATGAGGATGCAGAGAAAGGGGAACTCATATACTGCTGGTGGGAAGCAGTATATGAGTACAGCCATTATAGTGAAAAGTATGGAAGTTTCTCAAAAAACTACAACTGGAACTACAATTTGATTCTGCAATCCCACTACTGGGAATTTATCCAAAGGAAAGGAAATCAGTATATCAAAAAGATATCTGCAGTCCCATGTTTGCTGCAGCACTATTCACAATAGCCAAGACATGGAATCAATCTAAGTGTTGAACGTACGAATGGATAATATGGTATACATACACAGTGGAATATTATTCAATCATAAAAAGAATAAAATCGTGTACTTATGGCAACACAAATGCACCCAAGGACATTACATTAGGTGAAATAAGCCAGAGACAGAAAGATAAATACATGTTCTCAACTAGATAGGAGGAGTAAGTTCTAGCATTCTACAGCATTGTAAGATGTTTCCAGATAGCCAGGAGAGATTTTGAATGTTCCCAACACAAACAAATAATATTTGAGGAGACTGATAAGTCAATTACCCTGATTTGACCACCATACATTATACATACAAAAATATCACTAGATACCCCATAAATATGTATAATTATGTGTCAATTAAAAAACTTCTAATTTTTCTATTTTCTTAATAAAAATAGTTTGTATGCTACTTATCACGGGTAAAAGAACATTTGCAGAATTTGAAGTTGCATTCCAGAATCTAAAGCTTATCTTAAAGTTTCCTTCTAATAGTATATAATTTTGAAACATTATCATATATGTTTTTCTTTGAATAACTGGGTCAATGAGAATTTCAGGGAAATAAAATACCACCAATCTCTCTGCACTCAAAGATATAGTTCTTGATCAACGCGATTTGTTTTCTTCTATAATTGTAAGTGAAATACATTTTGATTTTGATTTTCTTTTTCTTTTCTTTCTTTTTTTTTTTTGATGGGAGTTTCACTCTTGTCACTCAGTCTGGAGTGCAATGGTGCAATCTCAGCTCACTGGAATCTCCACCTCCTGAGTTCAAGTAATTCTCCTGCTTCAGCCTCCCAAGAAGCTGGAATTACAGGCACCTGCCACCATACCAGGCTAATTTTTGTATTTTTAGTAGAGACGGGGTTTCACTCTGTTGGCCAGGCTGGTCTCAAACTCCTGACCTCGCGATCCACCTGCCTCGGCCTCCCAAAGTGCTGGGATTATAGGCATGAGCCACTGTGCCCAGCCACATTTTGATTTTCAAATAAATTATTTTATCTTGGCTAAAAAACAATTAGTTTCTTCAAGTAGATTGAAATGCTTAAAATATTCATATACAAATGGGTAAACAGCTCCTAATTTCATAAAGGAGTCCATACCCTTGATTATATTTTTAAGTTTAAATGTTACTGAAGAATGGATTAAAAGCACATCAAATCTGGGAAATTCTAAAATGTACTAGAAAAACTGAGGTTAGATCTTCACTTGGGATATTAATAAATCCCATTTTCTAGCAAAAGACCTCATACATAGACTATAGTTCCATATACTTCAATATCCCACTGCTGCCTTTAAGTGTCAAGAAATGTGGCCCAGTCTTTCCAATCAAATGAGAAAAACCCCATAAATTGGTCTTTTTATTTCAATCCTCATGTTGCATACTATTATGGGTTGAGTTGTGTCTTCCCCAAAATATATTGAGGTCCTAACCCCCAGTACCCATGAATGTGACCTTATTTGGAAATAGGATGTTTGCAGATTATCAAGGTAAGATGACATCATTAGGGTAGGCTCTACTCAGTATGGCTGTGTCCTTATAAAAACACAACATCTGGGCACAAAGATACATGCACAGAGGAAGAATGCCATACGAATGTGAAGGCAGAGATGAGGGTGATACATCTACAAACAAACGGATGCCAAAGATCACCAGCAAACCACCAGAAACTAGGAGAAATACACGGAAAGGACTCTCCCTCACACCCCTCAGAAGGAAGCAACCCCACCAACTCCCTGATCTTAGGCTTCCAGCTTCCAGAATGTTGAGACAAATTTCTGTTATTTAAGCACCCCAGTTTTTGGTATTGTGTTAATGACAGCCGTAGAGAACTAATATACAAACTTTCTCACCCTGACCTTCCGTCACCACCACATCCTCTCCTTGGGCCCCCAACTTACGCCTGCTTCTTCTGATCACTTGTATGCTCCCAACTCTTCCCTAACCTCACTCCACACCCTCCTCTGCCTATGTCCTTCAGCCCTATTTCTGTTCACTGGGTACCACTTGCATTTTGGATAGGGCAGTTTTCTGTATGGGGCTGTCCCACATACTGTAGGATGTCAAGTACCCCTGATACTCTCATTCCCCCAGGATGCTACAGAGCCCACAAGGAGAACATCTACTCTAGCAGCTCTAAAGCCTCCTGCCCACCAGGGTTTGATTAAAGGTTCCCCCACCTACTGAGCAGGATCTCAATCTGGTCAGCTTGCTTCAGTCTCTTCCTCTAGAAAATGGAAATAAATATTAATAATTACCCTGCCCCTGCTGTATGTCAGTGAGGATCCAATGAACTAAAGATCCTAAAGTGGCCAGTTATACTCTCATTCGCGTTATTAGAGTAACTCAGGAATTAATACCCACTCTATTCTACATGATCACATTCTGACTTTAACTGCCTTAGAACTCTTTTCTGAGGTGTCCTTACACAGGGAGGCCTCACTGAATACATTCATGGGGATATAACACCTTACCTGGTAATTGTGTGTATAAAATTGTTATAAATCCCCCAAAGCAGTAGGTATGCACTTTTTACAGTTGCAAACAGCAAGACAACTCTGAGCATAGTTTCCATGTGTTCTCCTTCCACACCCACCCTCACTTGAGGTTCTATCTGTGATTTCCTACTTTGCTTCCAATACCTTTGTATCTTTTGCTCCCAGTGACGGTGGCTCTCCAACATCCAGGGATATACTGATGTCTAGCTCATTTCACACTGCCCCATGGAAACATCTCCCAAGCCAGCATCAGTCCTTCACTCTTCCTTGATTAAACAGTTTGCATCCCAGGTCTCTGAACTGGGGAGAGAGAGAGCACTGATTTATGCCATGAGGACAGAATCTATGTCTATTCTGACCATCGCATATGCCTAGTACCTAACATCACCTAATACAGAGCCTGGGTAAGTAAGTTTTCAGTGATTGTCTGATGAATACATGAATCATTCAATGCATGAACAAATGCATTCAGGCATCAAGAATCTGGCTTCCTATGAAATCTCAGCTCTGCACTGACTGAACATAAACGGCTTCCGGGAAAGCCACTTAATCTCTATGCCTAAATTTCCTTTTCTAAAAAATGAGGTGGTTGGGCTTCACTAAAAATATCTTTAGGTTTCCCTCCAACTCTAACAGAGCCCAGGAACTTTAATGAGGAGTAAAAGATTTTATTTACTTTTTGAGAAATGTTAGTCAAGGCAAGTAGGAAGGTAAAGATTCTTCCAAAATCACACAACCAGGGCACCTCACTGCCAAGCAGCTCCATGTTCCCTGAGAAACAAAAGGCTCCAGGCAGCAGACAAGCTGCAGAAACTAAAGACATCTCTGAGATGCTAAGCACTACAGAGTTTGTCGTCATCGGTTTCTTTCAGTCTTCTTTCAGGAGTCTACCCTGTCCCACCCAAAGCTCCCCCTTTCCAGCTTGAGCAGGATGGGCTCAAGAACTCTCTCCCAGGTTCCAAATCTAACTCAATTCCTCTCCTTGCCATCTGCCTAAGGCTCCCACATGCATATTTTATGATTTCTGGCACATTTCCTCTTTATCTGACATCCTGCAATGCATCTCTCTGCCTCCTATATTATTTCTATCTCTGGTAAGAATGTACCTGCAAGAAGCATGTGTCCTTAGGTTGTACTTTACTACCTTTCCTAACTCATCTCCCATCTGTGAATTCCCTGGAGACACAGACCACACCCTCTACTCTCTGGCTTCCCATAAGATCAAGGACAGAGCTGGGCAAGCAGCAGACTCTTAGAAAATACTTGTTGAATGAGTAAATGAAATAATTGACCGATTTCAATGTTTTTAAAGTAAAAAGTCATATTCACATATTTCCTGAACAAAGTTACTAAGACTTCCTCTTTCAGTAATACATCAAGAATAAATTAAATTTTAAAATGACATTTCTATGAATATACTATTTTCTTAGAACTGAGAATAAAAAATTTCCCTACAATGTGAATGAATAGCAACATGGTCAGTTGAGTAAGAAATCTGATTTTCAGGCATCTATAGCATAATAATGTGGCATTGCTTTTGTTTCCTAGTAAAAGCTGACTTCTCCTGGAGCCAGGGAAGACAGAAGAGGAATCATCCCTTGGTGTTAGTTATTCGAACTGCTGAAGCTGGAGAGCTTAGTGGAATCAGAAGAAAATAGGATGATTTTCTCTAAATAGATTGTTTAAATCTATTGATGATTGAAGCAGAGCATCTTTTTAGAAATCCTGGGACTTACTTGGCTAAGTCAAATTCTGGTCACATCCCTTCCTTGTGGTTTAATAAACTTCAGTTAAAACCAAACTGACTAAAGAATCAAATTATTTGTTCTCCCATGCACTTGCTGGCCACGGCTAGGCACCAAATGAAACACTATCAGCAGTCAACCCAACACTGCTGGAGGGAACACATCATGGCTATGCCACTAAAGCTTAATACAGCTTAATGCTACTGGCCCCATTAGCCTCACCAGCCCAAGAACTGACCTAAATATCCTCATTAGTTCTTAGAAATTATTATTCTTACATATTAACATAATCTTAACATCACTAAAAGTATGGATATTACAGATAAACTGTGTACTGATACAGGAGATAAAACTACAATTGGGGAGCCTCAATGAATAACTGTGTATTGATATAAGACATCACTGAGGAGACTCAATGAATAAGTATTTTCTAAAACCTGAAAAGACTGGGTCGTCAAACAGCAGAACATTAAAATAGATAATTAGTGTTTATGGTCTGTAAGCAAGTGGTAACTGCATATGTCTTCTAGCTCAAACGAAACCATGTCAGAACACATGCTATAAGGCAGGGCATTGAGGGGATCTGAGCCTTCACAGTCAAATGCTCAAGGAAAGAAATTCACCTTGAGACTAATAGGTAGGTATATTGTTCAAGCAAAAGAAGCTGTTATGAGGATTCATCCGCATTTACTCACCTGGTGAAGTCAAAAGACTTTAAAGCTAGCGTGCAATTCTGAGTTATTCATGAAAATCCTTCATTTTACAGAAGAGAAACTCAGGCAGAGATGAGGCACCTTATCCAAGCTTACACTGCACTAGTCAGGGCCCACACTAAAACTTAAGTCTCTTAATTTTAGCTCCATGTGCAAAACACAAAACATTAAATTTAAAAGTTAAAAAGGCACACAGCAGGCAGGCAATAAATATTTGCTAATGGCACTGAAGAAACAAAGATGTGGAGTACCAAAACTATCTCAATATACTACCTACTAATAGAATAAGCCAAGTCATTACCTTAACTTTGTCTGACTTGCTCAAAGTAGCCTAGGCTTTATCTCTTGTGGAAGGGATAGAAACCATTTCTTCCATAATCAATATAATGCTATTGGGACAATTATTGAAGCATGCAAGTCGGTGGTGAAACCAAGAGCTTTGTAGCACTCTTAGTAAGGAGTGCGTTTGAACAAATCTACCCTTGAAATAGTGCCAGTTTGTAAACACATGAAGTGTGGCTTCAGTAGGGAAACCTACAAAAGGCAGGGATGACTAACCAATCCAAATAGCTAGAAACACCAGAAACTGTCAGAAGTCTGACAACTCCAACATGCCTGCACATAAGGGTAAGTTGCATTTTCCCATCTATTGTTTCTAGTGCAAATGGGGGTGGAGGGACTTTGTATGATCGCGTTAGTTTCTTTTTAAATAAAAAACTTCAGTTAGTTTACAAGGATTTTTAAACAATATTTTATTCCATTCTCCACTCCACCCGCTTAAGAAACAAATTTTGGAACAATCTGACTGAGCTACTGGGCAGACAATTGGCCAGACCAAATTTAAGCAATCTACAATGCATTTTTTGATGTTCCTTGATTATATATGTCACCAAGGAGGTTCTTAAATCTATAGTTGAACTCTTGGTTAAGGAAAACAAGTCTCAATAATCATGTAAAACACATGTGCTGTGTCCCTCAGTGGGCTGTCAAATATACTAACTACTGAATTTTTCCTTAAAGTCTGACATCTCTAGCTATTTAACTTTCCTTCCTTTAAAAAAAAAAAAAATCTTTCTAAAAAAATCCAAGAACATCCACCAAACAGAATAGTTAAAAATAATTAAATAAAAAAACCACAATTCATAGATCCCCAGGATAAAATTTCCAAAGCATTACAGGTGGAAGGAAAATGCGTGCATACAAACACATTTACATAAAGATGCAAAAATATTTATGGCACCCTAAGAAAAACATGACAGTAAAAGCAAACAATCCTAGCACAACAGGACAAACCTGGTGTGCCATTCTCTTTGCGCAGGTATAAAACTAAACAAATGCACTTGCTGGCGGGGGGGAAGGAAGGACAGAGAGCAATTCCCACTTAAACTTGTTTCATTCAGGAGCTAGGTTAACAAACCAAAGCATCCAAAAAGGCTCCCGTGCAAAACATAACCAGTCTGAAGGTCCCAAATCGGGAAGAACTAAACTAGAGGAAGGGGGGACCCCCGAAGCTCTTGAACAACTCGTTCCCCAAATTTCCATGCCACACAACAGGAGCTGGGGGCTTCCCTCGGACTCCATTTTCAGGCCGCGTTGTCTGTCTTTCAGGCCACGCAGGGTGGGCATTTGGGTGAGGCCGGGGTCCCCCACCCACCTTTCCTCCCCGCCCTCTTCATTGTTGCCGGAGCGTGATGGATCACCTGCCGGGCGCGGGCTCCCGCGGGCGGACGCGCAGAGCGCAAGGACGCGCAGTGACTAGCGCCGCGCGCCTCCCGCAGGACCCGCGCCCCGCGACCCCAACCTGCTGCCCGCCCCCACCGCGCTCACCGCCACGAAGCCCGAAGAAGAGGCGATGAACACGCGGATGACCATCCTCTCGGTGCGCCCGGGACAGACCCCTTGCCCCCGGGCTCTGGGCTGGCGTGGACACGAGCCGCCGACCGCCTCCGGGTAAAGCACTGTCGTCGGGGAAGATCGCTGGGATCTGGCTCCCTCCCACTGGGTCCGCAGATAAAAGCCCAGCGCCGCCCGGCCGCAGGCTGAAGGGGAAGGAGAGGGAGGAGGAGGGAGCCGGCTGCGGGGTGTGATGGGAGTTGTAGTTTCCGTCTCTCCCTGGAGTGGCTGGTGGACTGAGCTCCCCTCCTGACTGCGCTTCGATCCCGAACACGCGCAGGTGGCTGGAGGGGAGCCGCAACCTGGGAGAAGCTGTGAGTTGGGTTGGCAAGGATCCTAGCTTGACGAGGAAAAAGCAAACTAGGCAAAAGGGCTTGGTTCAAAGTCCAAGCTTGGGTTCTGTATTGTGGTTTACTGGTTTGGAGCATCCACACCCAGAAATGCCAACAGACACGATCGTGCTGCGGGCACACATCGTCTCAGGGCCGCTGGAGTACCGGGCTAACCCCAGCTACCTGAAGCAGGCGGGATCAGCGAGCCGGGTGCTCGGGAGGTGTGGACGGTAGGGCTCGCTTGTTTGTCCAGTAGCACTGGAGATTGCAGAAAGGTGATTATTTTGGGTAAATGAGAGGTCTTCTCTTGTCTGTACACACTGAAAATTAGAAACCCACATGGGAGCACAACCAATATTTTATTTTTCTTAGCAAAACTGTAATTATAGTAGGAAAAAAATAAATACCAAACGAAATTGGAATCCTTCTATCAATATTGGAAATCAGGACCCCACCCGCCCCACCCCTACCCTACACAATGGCTTCGCCTCTGTGCACCTAATATTTACAGTTCAGCCAAATCTGTGCCTTTTTCAGAACCGCTGCACATTCCAGCGCAGTTTCCCAGGAGGATGCTGTTAAATAAAAAGCTTTTGTATAGTTGCTAATAGTTTAGGAATAGTTTTTTATCAAGTGCTTTCTGTTTGACAAAAGCTCAAGCCTCTCTCACAGTTTTGTTGAAAAGAACCAGTTTTCCCTGCTGTACTGTATTTACTTCTTTCCTTTCAACACGGGAGTTTAGCAGAGGTCTGGGAATAATGTTAATTAAGAAAAAGTAAGAAATTAGATGATGAGGTCTGTGGCTCTTTGATAAATTTCTTGCACAAAGAGCAATGATTATGAAGTACTTTTTAGAGCAGTTATGAATATTTCAAGTTTATAACCTTTCCTATTGCTTTTCTTAAAGCCATTTCTGTAGTAGGAATCTTTTTAAATTTCCTTCAATAATAGAAGAGACAATCCTAATGGGACTTTATTTCTTCTTCATGTTTAAAGTTTTAAATAGAAGCTTTGCTGTCTTTAGTATCTCTTGGCAAATGTACTTTGATTTTGCTACCATAAATGTGGAAATGCATGTTTATAAAATAGAAAGTAATTTTCTTAAAAGTGGATACCATAATTCCTATATAAACGCAAGTCTTTATAAAAGTCAACATTTTCTTCAGTTTGGAATTATTCAGCTACGAAGATATTGTTAAACTCAAATAATTGAAACTCAGAACCTACTCCGTGAAAAGTACAAGAATGGATAAAAGTTGAACAAATCATTTATCTGTCAGCAGAGCACCTATTCTCTGGGAAAGAAAAAGGCAGATACAGAAATAGGGACAGAACAAGACACACTGCACCAATACAGTGTTGTGTGGATGTAAAGGAAAAAGGTGGCCATTGTAGAAGGTACTTTAAAGATGAGTGGAATTTCTGTCTGCAGATAGGGAGGATGCAGGGTGAGACTATTCAGGGTGTGTGAGGAGAACAGCAAGGAGTTGGTTTTGCTTCAGAAAGGAATATGAGGGGACTAGTAGAGGACAATGTGAAAAAGTAGGTTTGAATGAATACCAACAGAGGACTTTCACTGGGTTATCTGCTCAGCTCCTTGGGATTTCTGCTCCTTTCCTCTGATCCTAGAGGTTGTAAGGGTCCCCAAAGCCCTGTACATACAGCAGGACCTAACCCTCTGACCACAGCTTGCTGATCTAGGAGTGAGCACCTGAGTCAAGCAAGGCCAAGCAACATTTCTACCCTAAAGATTCAGAATTGGAACTGGGAAAACAAGAGAGCTTGAATTTGTGACATGGAAGCTCAGAGCTTCCAACATGAGAATCAGAAAAGCTGAAGAAGCTAGTCGGTAGAAAGAGAACAACAGAGAATTTGTAAAAAAAGAGTTGGAGATAATAGCTCTAAGTTTGACAAAGAGTCCTGACAATACTGTCATCTAAGGGTCCGCAAACTATGACCTGCATATCAAATGCACATGGCTGCCTGTTTTGTAAATAAAGTTTTATTGAAACATGTTCCTCTTGGTATTGTCTATGGTAGACTGACAGAGGTCATAAGGCCCCCAAAGCCTAATATATTTACATCTGGCCTTTACAGAAAAAGTTTGCCAATCCCTGATCCTGTTCAACCTGTTCCTATATCCCTGCTCTTGAGGGCTATGTAACATCCCTGTATCTGTAAGTTCCTCATCTTGCTTAAGCCACCTGAAACAGGTTTTGTTTCATGGAACCAAAAGTGCCCTGAGAAGTTCATAAGCAGTCTGTGTCCAAATGCATTCTGAGGAACAGAAGGATATTGTCAAAACTATACTTCAAGAAGAATCCTCTATTTTTTCCACCCTGAATGAAAAGGTTCACCTTTCGACCTTGTATGCAGGAGAAAATGTGTTAGCAATCCAGTAAAACAGCAAGGCCATTATGGAGTTGAGACCCAGAGTCAGTAAACAAAGTGGAAGAGTAACTGAGAGTGAAAGGGCATAAAAGTGTGTACCCACCCTATTGCTAAACCTTTGTTCTGCTCTCACAATCCTTTTGTCCCTATCTCGGCACATTCTAGAGATTTTGTAAGTTCCTGTTTTTCTTTCTGAGGCACGGCAAGGTCACAAGACGCGTTTAAGTAAGGTACACCCATGTTGCAAAACAAGCCCTGTAAAACCTGTCGCAATATGATTAACTGCCTTTGTGTAAGACTGCTTTCCCGCCTCCGGTTTGCAAAAACAAGCCCTACCCCTTCCCTGCAAGCCCCTGATAAACGTCATCAGAATTTCAAAATTAACCGAAATACCAGAAATGGCGGGAACCAATCATAATCAGCCAAATCGCCTTGTTCAAATATCGACCAATCATACATCTGATTTGTATAATGACTCTGTGCCTATTTACCCCAGACTATATAACACTGTCCTGAGCCCAGTTGGGGAGCTCTCCCGCCCCGCTCGTTTCACGGGTGTGCGTGAGAGTTCCAGGTTCGAACCTGTAATAAAGATCCTTACTGCTTGGCTTTGACTCTGGACTCTGGTGGTCTTCTCCGGGGAATAAACGGTCTGGGCATAACAAGAGCAGAACGCAATCTAGGATGTAAGATAGAGGTCCAAGATCAACACCAGGTTATCAGACCACAGAGAGTATTAGATGCCAATCTGACAAATAAGGTCTACAGATAGAGCTGGTAGTCAAAACTGAAAGATAAGACTAAGAAAATCGAGCAGGTCATTAGGCTTGAAGAAAGTGGCTCCTGTGTTGCCTAGGACTTTATCCCCTTTACAAGTCCTGATAGACCATATGGCTAGAATGTTTTAAAGTAGGGATTCTTGACCATTTTTTTGTGTGGGAGTAAGAGGAGTGCCAAGGTACCTTTAGTAGTCTGATGAAATCTATCGGTGGTTTCTCTTTTTTTTTTTTTTTTTTTTTTTTTTTTTGAAAGGACAATTTTACGTGGCCAGGTGCGGTGGCTCAAGCCTGTAATCCCAGCACTTTGGGAGTCCGAGACGGGTGGATCACAAGGTCAGGAGATCAAGACCATCCTGGCTAACACAGTGAAACCCCATCTCTACTAAAAAATACAAAAAACTAGCCGGGCGAGGTGGCGGGCGCCTGTAGTCCCAGCTACTCGGGAGGCTGAGGCAGGAGAATGGCGTGAAGCAGAGCTTGCAGTGAGCTGAGATCCGGCCACTGCATTCCAGCCTGGGTGACAGAGCGAGACTCCGTCTCAAAAGAAAAAAAAAAAAAGAAAGTATAAGATTACAAAGGAAACTGTATTGCAAAACAATTACCAACATGTTAAAATTTTGATATGATAATGTGTATGATTCTTTATTAATGTATTAAATATTAAGATTGAGTGGTGGATCAAATGGCCGTTGTGATTTTGAAGTAGTAAAGGGAAAAGATAAAATTTTGAGATATTTGCAATAATTGGAAAATATGAAAATGCCTATGATTTATATTGGTAGCAAAGTCACAGTGTTACTGCTATTACAAAGGCTTGTTAACTACATTCATAATTGAAGGAATTGGTAAATTTCAGTTAGAGTTTAGTGAAAAGATAAAGATGTGAATTTTTTTTCTCATTCAAGTCCATGAACCCCCTAAATTCTATCAAGTCCCTTTAGGCTGGGGCTGAGGGGAGATCCAGGAACCCCAAGTTAAGAAATCATGATGTCTGACTATATCTAAATCTACAGAAGCCTATTATTTTGCCTAAGAAGAAAATATGGAAAGAGACAAGAAGGAGCCATGAAGAGTCCCTTGGAGATCTCCTACATTTAAGAATTGGAAGAAGAACAAGGAATTAAAAATAGTAGAGGAACAACCAGAATAGTACAAAACTGAAAGAGTATACTGTCACAGAAACCAAGAGAAGAATTTTAAGTTTCAAGATGTAGAGACTATCTAAGAATGTTAGCCTGAAAGTCAAGAAAGATTATATTGAAAATAGAGGCCGGGCGCGGTGGCTCAAGCCTGTAATCCCAGCACTTTGGGAGGCCGAGACGGGCGGATCACTAGGTCAGGAGATCGAGACCATCCTGGCTAACACGGTGAAACCCCGTCTCTACTAAAAATACAAAAAACTAGCCGGGCGAGGAGGTGGCGGGCGCCTGTAGTCTCAGCTACTCTGGAGGCTGAGGCAGGAGAATGGCATAAACCCGGGAGGCGGAGCTTACAGTGAGCTGAGATCCGGCCACAGCACTCCAGCCCGGGCGACAGAGCAAGACTCCGTCTCAAAAAAAAAAAAAAAGAAAATAGAGACTTTCCTTGGGCAAATTTCATCACCTCGATAAGCCTCAAGTTTCTTGTCTATAAAATGGGTATAAATAATGGCTATCAATCAATATTCTAATGAGAATTAACTACCCTTAGGATATTATTTAAGTTATGCTGTATAGTGCCTGTCAACCCACAGCCCTTCTAAAGGAAACTCTCAGGCTACCTGGTCACAGATATTTGGAATATTTGAACCATATTTGTGTACTTCCCCCGGCATGACCTATTGCAGCTTGTAATTTGCAACATATGTGACCAGGTTGGAAAATACATGCAGGTCCTTCAAATTCCTCTTTTAGGAATTTATAGTTAGAAAATTTAAAGACTAAGGCAGTTAGCAATAGAATAAAGGGGGATGATATGAGGCTGGGATAGGGTTGGGATGAGAAGCTTTGAGCAAGTTAAGGCAATTAAGGGACTGAAATGAGTAAAAAGAGGAAGCTAGTCTGTGGCCCAGGGAAATGGAGTCACTATGTGGTGAGAAGCTGAGACACTAGCAAGGAGGGTCACAGTTGTCTTGCTTCCAGTCTTAGTTTTCATGAATTCAAGTCTGCTGTGGTTCCTGCCCTTGAGTTGCTGTTTCATAATCCCCCTCCTTTATCTTGAGCTACTTTAAGTGGGTCTATTTTCTTTCAACTATTAAATCCTGACCAGAATACCTATGTAAAGCGTGGGTAGTAAATCATGCTTCTTTAGGGGTCAGGCAGGTGACATTGATTAGGGAGGTGAGGAAGATCCAAGTGCAAATATATTCACTTCGTAGCTGAAGTATTCTGGTTTTTGAATGTTGGCTTGATTTTTAAAAACTGAGCCCACTAAACTCAGGTTTGCTCACTAAACTCACCATCTACAGGCACAGCCCTATGGTCCTCCAGGTTTCTCTCTCCATTGTAAAGCACTGAGCCCAGGGTTTGGCACCCAATAAATCCACAAGAAGTACTAGTTGTTATCATGGTAATAGTATATTATCATTGCTGACCTTTGTGAGAGCACTTCCAGTAGAGGAGTGGAGACAGAAGCCAGATTGCAGTGTCTTGAGGACTGGAACCTGATGAGGTAATAGAGGCAATGATACATCTTTCATCTCTCCTCTTTGGAAATTTGGTGGGAGAGGGAGAGAGCAAGGGCAGAAGCTATAAAGCAAATCAGGGAACATAAATATCCTTCATTAAGGTTTTTGTTTTTTTTTTTTGACGGAGTCTCCAGCCGCCCAGGCTGGAGTGCAGTGGCCAGGTCTCAGCTCACTGCAAGCTCTGCCTCCTGGGTTTACGCCATTCTCCTGCCTCAGCCTCCCAAGTAGCTGGGACTACAGGTGCCCGCCACATCGCCCGGCTAGTTTTTTTGTATTTTTTAGTAGAGACGGGGTTTCACCGTGTTAGCCAGGATGGTCATTAAGGTTTATCTACAGATTAAATAAAGAGTTCTTTTAAACAGTTTGAAGTCTCAACCATCCCAATTTTATTTTTATTTATTTACTTATTTAGAGACAGAGTGTTGCTATGTTGCCCAGGCTGTTCTTGAACTCCTGGCCTCAAGCAATCCTCCTGCCTCAGCCTCCCAAAGTGCTAGGATTACAGGTGTCAGCCAGCACATCTGGCCCAGACTTTAATTTTAGAATAGAATTGAATCTGACTGACAATTTTGTTCTGTTAGGGCTGCCCCGTTCTTAACAGCTCTTAAACTAATATTACCTGGCTCCCCAAGGATTTAACTTTTTAAGGGACTTCACAGTGCCCACACCATGCTTGTCACAATCACTTTCCAATTCCAAGTGGTTGTTCCTTCAAAAACTGAGTCAGCACCTTTGGCTGTCAGTGGGTGATAGATTTGGGGGAGAGGAGGTTAAGGGAAGGGTAGGCCAGAGGGGTTAAAGAATGGGAAGCTATACCTGCATTAATGTCACAGCTATATGACCTTAGGCAGCTGGTTTAACTTGCCAATACCTCATCTTCCTTACCTTCCTGGTTGTTGCAGGGCTGAATAGAGATGATGTATGTACAGTGCTTTTTGACACCATGCCTGGCACATAGTTAGGACTCCATAAATGTTATCTATTATTAATCATGCAGAGTAAATCAGGAAAGGGCCTACATTTGCACAAAGCATATAAATCCTATAAATATTCGTTTCATGTGTGTGATTTTAACTTTCTAAATAACAAGTATCTGGTTTTGTATAAGCCTCTTTATACAGTACCATGTTCAATTAAAGTTCTTAACAAAGTCTTTTTGATGTTATTGAAGTTTGGAGGCCATAATTAAGATAAAAAGAATATTTGTGAAATGAAGCAGCAATAAAGTCAAATAATGCAGCTTGAATTTCATAAAAAGAGAATTTATCTACTGCTTTATGTTGTTTCATCAGGCCAATTCTGTCTATTCTTGATCAAATAAAATTTTAATTATCAGGAACCATACTAATCAATCCCTGAATTGAATGGAACTTTCAACATTCATGATTAAGGAATGGAGGTAAATTGTGTGTGTGTGTGTGTGTGTATGTATATATGTGTGTGTGTGCATATGTGTGTGTGTGTGTATGTATTTTAATAGAGACAGGGTCTTGCTCTGTTGCTCAGTTTGGAGTGTAGTGGTGCGAACACAGATCACTACAGCCTTGACCTTCAGGGCTCAAGAGATCCTCCCACCTCAGCTCCCTGAGTAGCTGGAAATACAAGCATGTGCCAGCACACCTGGCTAGTTTATTCATTTAATTTTTTTGTAGACACAGAGTCGATGTTGCCCAGGCTGGTTTGGAACCCTGGGCCTAAGCAGTCCTCCCGTCTTGGCTTCCCAAAGTGCTGGGATTACAGGCATGAGCCATGGAGCCCACCCAGGACATATTCTTGAATCAGTTCACATTCCCCTCAAACAATAGCGTTCTTTATCCTATCTGACAGGAAAAAATACCCAAAAACCAAAAAGCACTTTCATTCCCTTAGCACCTTATTCCTACTGAAAACTCAGCAAACTGAAAAAGAGAAGAGATGGAAGGGAGATGACTTGCACAGCTGCCATCCTGCAGCAATAACAAGGAAGCTTTGAGATCTGCTGATAGGGTAACCACTGGATAAACTGAAGCCCTTGTGTGCAGTTCATTTCTTGCAGCTATATTCACTCAGTTTCTGCCAGATGCTGTACTAGATGCTGGGGATTCAGCAGTAAATTAAACACAATCCCTACCTTCATGGAAATTATGGCCTAACTGGGGAAGATGATACTGAACATATTACAAGTATGCTTTGTGCTTAAAGGAAAAGATCAGATATTGTTTTTTGTTCTTTATTTTTATTTCATTTTTAATCTTGTAGGACTCTCCTAGTCATCTTTTTCTGGTTAATATATATCATCTATATGTTAATCAAAAATATTAATGATAGATATTTTTATGTTTTTGATTAATATATAGATGATATATTAACCATTATAATATATGGATGATATATATGATAGTATATCATATCCATAGTATCGATGATATATATATGATATACTATATATGGTATAGACGATATATTTATGTTTTTCCCAGATTGCATTCCAGGTCAGGAGATGACAACACTATAACAAAATAAAGATTCAATGTTGATTATTGCTGAAATAGTTCTAGGCAACACAAGTTACAGGTATTTCCAATACTCTGTATTTGGTTTTATTAGTTCACCACTTTGTAAATGATTACCATGTTATCATAAACATAAAATTTGCATTTAGGTTATTGTTGAATTCAGAAACTATTTTAATTCCTCATAAATACACTGCTAATGAGTTTTTAGAATTCATTATAATTTCTCATTATGCTAGGCATAAAGGCCATTTAAAATAATTGCAATAGAAGAAGTATAAGAAAATGTTTACATATAAATACAATTAGAGAAAATGGAAAAGTCAGGTTAAACAAACATAAAGTGTTATTGTTTGTGTAGCATGCATATTTTTATTATTCTTTTTCCTGTGATTTTGAAGGGCCTACTGAATGGAAATTATGAACATTTGCCTTTAGTGCTTTTTAACACCTTAAGCCATAAAGAGTTTAAAAAGAACAATTAAGTCTTCACCTCCAAATTTCTCTAATTTTTCCTGAAAGTAAAATCAGAGATGAGAAAAACCAGACACCTTAACATTAGCTTACCACTTCTTTTCCTCAGTTCTTTGTGTCCATCTCCATCTAATATATTCAAAAGCAGCTCAAACTGCAGATATCATTCTGGTCTTACTGCAATGAGAGTCTTTGTGTTTAAATAGCAGCTTTCAAGAGGAAAGCATTTTTGCATTAAATGGAAATAGATTTAACACTGATATCAGGGAACACTTTCCTATAAATTCAACCTACTCAGCCCTTTATCTGACCCAGGTATCATGAAGGTTAGGACAAAAGGAAGCACTCAATGACAGCATTTAGTCTTTCCCATGTTAATTGCCCCCGATTGTAAATCAGACTTTTTTTTTTTTTGAGGCGGAGTCTCACTGTATTGCCCAGGCCAGAGTGCAGTGGCACGATCTCCACTCACTGCAACCTCTACCCCTCAGGCTCAAACAGTTTTCCCACCTCAGGTTCTTGAGTAGCTGGGATTACAGGTGCACACTACCATGCCTGCCTAATTTTTGTATTTTTAGTAGAAATGAGGTTTCATTATGTTGGCCAGGCTGATCTTGAACTCCTGACCTCAAGTGATCCACCCGCCTCAGCCTCCCAAAGTGCTGGGATTACAGGCGTGAGCCACCATGTCCGGCAATCAGACATATTTTTAAAGCTCATTAAGTTTTTTATGCCCAAAGAACAATGTGGTGAAATGCCTTACTTTACTTTAACCAGTTTATATTTGCCCAGAACACATAGCTTTTTAAAAGAGCATTCTGCTCAATTCAGTTTATTTGTTGAACACTTGCTCTTTATCGGTAAGTCATCAAACTACCTCTCTTCAGCAATTTGCAATTCTTCAAATTGGAAATAATTAATTTTTAAAAATCATCTCTCAAAACCAGAAAATATGTTAATATGCCCTGGTAATTCCTAAAAACCCAATGACTCAAGTACCTATTCAATACAGAAGGTATCAGACAATTTTAATTTCATTCACCAAGTTGCTAATATATCTAGACACTGTACTAGATGCTGGAAATATATGAAGATTAATAAAACAGAGAGGTGTGTTTTGGGGGATGGAGTGAAACAGTTTTAGCTAGCACAAACTGGAATCCTGGGTAGAAGCACAAAGGTCATGAGTGAGTGGTTGTATGAGAACCATGCAAAGAGACACAGAATCCGGAGCCTTTGAAAGGAATCTTTGAGGTATGATCTAAAGTTTACTTGCAATACGTATCATTATTGTTCTAGTTTTAGATAGTAAAGTAGAACAAGTAATAGTTTAGGAAATTAAAATCTCATCAGTGCCTATTTTCTTATAATTTGCTACCTTTTGCCACTGTTCCTCAGTTAAGAGTAACAATTGTCTTTGTAGTCAAGGTTGTGGGTGGGGGAGGTGCTGGAGGAAATGAATTCTGCAGCACTAAATTGCAGCCTATCAACCTAAAATGAAGACAGGCTTCCTGTTTCCAAAATCTGCTTCAGTTCCCATATTAATTGATATATATGCAGCTGCCAGTTTGGTCAAATCTGACAAATTTCCAACAGCAATAGTGACATTTGATTCTTTCACATAACAAGATGTGTACAGGGAGGTTAAACCAGATTTATTACATCAGTCTAACAATGTCCTCAAAGCCCACAACACTCCACTTTCCATTCTGCCATCTTCAGCATGATGCTCTTCCTTGGGCTTCTTACCACCTCATGGTTGCAAGGTGATTGCCACAACCTCAAATATGGCATCTTCATACCATCATCCCAAATAGGAAGAAAGAAGAGGACAAGTAGAAAATATGATTTCCTCTTATCAGGGAGGAAGAGCTTCCCCAGAAGTACTCCAGCAGACTTCTTATACCTCACTGGTCAGATCTGGGTCACATGGCCATCTGCAAGGGAGGCTGGGAAAGTGTATATCAAAAAGGAGAATGGGAGAGCCACGATGGGTTATGATCTGTTGTCATTCATCCCCTGGGACTGAAACTACTGGGGTTCTGGTAGCAAGAAAGACAACGGGGGATGAGTGGCAACAAATGGTGACTGCCACAGTCATTTGCTTGGTGCAGTCTTGGGTGAATTACTTAGCATCTGTTTTGGTCAGCTTGGGCTGGTATAATGAAATACCATAAGTTGGGTAACTTATAAACAACATGAGCTTATTTCTAACAGTACTGAAAGCTGGGAAGTCCAAGATCAAGGCAGATTCAGTGTCTAGTGAGGGCTTCTTTCCTGGTTCATACATGGCACCTTCTTGCTGTGTCCTCACATGGTAGAAGGGGCTAGCTAGCTCTCCAGGTCTCTTTTATATGGGCACTAATCTCATTCATGAGAGCTATACCTTCATGACCTAATCATCTAGAAGCCCCCACCTCTTAACACTATCACATTAGTATTAGGTGTCAATATATAATTTTGGGGTGGGGAGGACACAAACATTCAGACCATAGCAGTATCTGTGCCTTGATTTCCATATCTGCAAAATTGAGATAGTGATGAAACCTAACTCCTAGGCTTGGGATGAGAATTAAATGACATAATCCATGCCAAGTGTGAGTAATTGTCAGGTACAAGGTCAACACTCACAACTATTAGCTACTAATAGAAAGAGACATGGCTGGGCTTGGTAGCTCACACCCGTAATCCCAGCACTTTGGGAGGCTAAGATGGGAGAATCACTTGAGACCAGAAGTTCAAGACCAGCCTGACCAACATAGCAAGACCCCAACTGTATTTTAAAATTTAAAAAAATGTTTTAAAAGCCACTATATTTCCCAGAGTGCTTGATTTACACCAAATTCCTTAGATTCCCTGGATAGCAAAATGTGCAAAAACAGAATTTGAAAACATGACTTCCAATTCTCAGCAGATAATTCTTTCCATCAGACTTATGTCTCTAACATGATGGTATGAAGATGCCATATTTGATCCTTTTTATTCTTCTCTGTGCTATCCCCCAATCCTCTCCCTTTCTCCCATTCTCTTCTCTCCCTCTTCCCCACTTTTCTTTCACATCTACTCTTTTATCTCCTTTCCCCATACATGTTCTTTTTCTCTCTAAGGACCCCTCCCCCCTTTTTTCAGGCTGGGAAATTATCATTGCTTCACCTTCTGCTTGACTTAAAGGCTAAAAAGGATGCCAACCCTCACACAGGACTCTCCAAAGTTCCATGAAACAGTTATCCTCCGAGGACCAATGGGTGAAATATTGAGAGCATGGTTAATTTATTCCGCATGTGCTAAAGCATAAGTAATTCACAAGCCAGGCAATAATAATGCACCCAACATGCATCAATTGTCTGACACACACGCCTCATTGCATTATTTTCTTTTTGCCATTTCACTCTCTCTCTCTTTTTTTTTTTTTTTTTTTTTGAGACGGAGTCTCGCCGCTCTGTCGCCCAGGCTGGAGTGCAGTGGCCAGATCTCAGCTCACTGCAAGCTCCGCCTCCCGGGTTTACGCCATTCTCCTGCCTCAGCCTCCCGAGTAGCTGGGACTACAGGTGCCCGCCACCTCGCCCGGCTAGTTTTTTGTATTTTTTAGTAGAGACGGGGTTTCACCGTATTAGCCAGGATGGTCTCAATCTCCTGACCTCATGATCCGCTCGTCTTGGCCTCCCAAAGTGCTGGGATTACAGGCTTGAGCCACCGCGCCCGGCTGCCATTTCACTCTCATAAAGGTCGGAAGGAAATCAGGCCCCCCCCCCCAAAAAAAATTTAAATTTAGCCAAATGAATTTATCCACCATTTTTTTAAAAGAGTAAGACAGAAATAGGACAAACAACCTAAAAAATGAGCTTTGTAAAAGAGATTTGCAAAATAATTATCCAGCAAGAAAGAACAATAGTTTATTATTCCAGGGGAAAAAAAGGCAGAACCAGGCTTCTATGAGAACGGTAAATGGAACACAGCAGGAAAGAAAAACAACAACAACTGGAGAATATGTGTCCTGTGACCTTTGGAGATGAGCAAGGAGAAAAATCAATGTAAAGAGAATTCACATACACACATTTAAAGCTATTCTGAGAGATCAGGAACATTTGTTTTTGAAAAGGGAGGCTCTAGCTTCATTGTGCAATATTTTTCTTTGCTTCCCATTAAAAACAAATGGTGTGACTTCTAAGTGTTAGTAAAATCTCAGGTCTCTTTTCTTTTTTAAAATTGCCTTTAAATTAGCACAAGAGGCCGGGCGCGGTGGCTCAAGCCTGTAATCCCAGCACTTTGGGAGGCCGAGACGGGCGGATCACGAGGTCAGGAGATCGAGACCATCCTGGCTAACACGGTGAAACCCCGTGTCTACTAAAAAAATACAAAAAACTAGCCGGGCGAGGTGGTGGGTACCTGTAGTCCCAGCTACTGGGGAGGTTGAGGCAGGAGAATGGCGTAAACCCGGGAGGCGGAGCTTGTAGTGAGCTGAGATCCTGCCACTGCACTCCAGCCTGGGCCACAGAGCGAGACTCCGTCTCAAAAAAATAAATAAAATAAAAATAAATTAGTACAAGAGGGAAGTGATTCCCACTTATGTCTACTATAGAAAGGAAAAGGAATAG
>NC_045438.1:93029411-93174747 GCF_002776525.5 Piliocolobus tephrosceles
CAGGAGTTTGGAAGAAATTGATTCCAACACCCTTCATGGATGATTTTGAGAGGTTCCAGACTTCAGTGGAGGTAGTAGCTAGAGATGTGATGGAAATAGCAAGCGAACTAGAATTAGAAGTGAAGCCTGAAGATTTGACTGAATTGCTGTCATCTTGTGATAAAACTTGAATGAATGAGGAGTTGGTTTTTATAGATGACTAAAGAAAGTAGTTTCTTGAGATAAGATCTACTCCTGGTGAAGATGCTGTGAACATTGTTGAAATAACAACGAAGGACTTAGAATATTACATGAACTTAATTGATAAAGCAATGGCAGGGTTTGAGAGGATTCCAATTTTGAATGAAATGCTATTGTGGGTAAACTGCTATCAAACAGCATTACATGCCAGAGAAATCTCTCATGAAAAGAAGAGTCAAATGATGCAGGAAACTTCACTGTTGTCCTATTTCGAGAAATTGCCACAGCCACCCCAGCCTTCAGCAACCACCATCCTGATCAGTCAGCAGCCATCAACGTGGAGGCAAGACCCTCCACCAGCAAAAAGATTACAACTCACTGAAGGAACAGATGATGGTTAGAATTTTTTAGCAATAAAGTATTTTTAAATTAAGGTACATACATTGCTGTTTTTAGACATAATGCTTATTTCCAAAGTATGCATGTAAAACAAAAATATGAGAAATGCAAGAACTTGATAAAAATACAATTAGAGAATTAAATAGATGTCTCCCAGAGTTAAATGCATCTAGTATACAAATCAGTAAATTCAATTTACTAGATTTCTCCCACTGATTCAAGAAACGTTTACAAAATCCTGTATTTGGCCAAAAAGGAAACCTTGACAAATTAAAGTTGCCAAAAATAAAATAAAGAAAAATGCATGTTTTTAGGGTTATTTTCTTAATCACACTTCAATAAAATGAGGTATAAATTATAAAAGTTTTAACTTTTGGAAAGTTAATCAATTAATAAAAAAGAAATAAAAAGTGAAATTACCAACTATTGACAAAGCAATGAAGTGGAACAGCAAAAGCTACACTCAAAATGAACTTATTGCTTTAAATGTCTCTGTTACTAAAGGTAAAAGAGAAAAAAATTAAGAAACTCAGTACTCATCACCAGAAATTGGGAAATGAATAATGAAAGAAACCAAAAAGGATTGGCTTAATATAAATAGAAGCTGAAATTAATAAAGGAGAAAACAAAAACAAGCCAAAATAAAGTAGAAAGGATAAATCAATCCGAAAGCTGTTTTTATTTTTATTTTTTTGAGACCAATAAAGTAGATAAACTCTTTGTGAACCTGATTAAAGAGGGAATGCACATGGAAAACACACACAAGAGTGCATTTGCGAAAATATGCAAGATTAAAAATGAGAAGGAAACAAAAACATAGATACAGGCATGATTCAAAGAATTATAAGAGATTACTGCTTGCAATTCCATGGCTACAAATTTGAAAACACAGAGGAAGTGAATGATTTCCTAACAAAATATAAATTACCTTAAATTGCCAATCACTGTAGAAGATGTTGGGCTGGTGACTAAGAATCTATCATGAAAAAAGGCACAAAGACCAGATGGGTTTGATTTTCAAAGAACAGATGATTCCAATGTTATTTAAACATTTCTAGGCTATTGGAAGAAAAAGGGAAGAATCCCCTCAATTCGGAAGCCAGATTAATTTTGTTTCCAAGGCCTGATAGGCTACGCTATCTCACTTAAAAATGCATCTCACTTAAAAATGCACATACAAAAAAGTTAAATGTTATCAAATATTTATGCTTCTGTCTCAGCTTAGGTTCTCTAGATAGACTGTAAGGTTTATTGGGGAGTGCTCTCAGGAACAACACCTGTAAGAAAGTAAGAAGTGGAGAAGTAGTGTGGGGAAAGTTAAACTGTAGTACTGCTACAATAGTGACTAGTATCTATCCTATTCCATGGAGAGCTCTGAACCAGTCATAGGCTATTATTCCCTGAGAAGAAACCAAGCCGTGCCGTCAGCAGTCCTCAACCTTGGGACAGCTGTGGTACTAAAAGTCTCCTGATGAAGGTGATATCTGGGCAGCACACTGCAGCATCCATCAGACTTGAGTGACAAGAGTTTCAATTTATACCTGATTACCAGCGTGGTTACCAGTGTGGTTTACTATCAAGAAATTGAGCATTATAATAATTTTTGTGTCAAACTTTTGAAAATGTATTAAGACCACATAATAATTAGATGCTGAAAAGGTATTGAGGCATTTGTTAATTCATCAGACACTTCTGATACCTCTATAGTTTTGTATAGTGCAGTTTATATGAATATATCATACAACTGACATGGGCATGTGCAGTCTTCTTTTCCTTTCTCTTTCTTTCTTGGCTTTCCTTCTCCCTGTCTACTGATATCAACCCCAGTACAGTAAGCAGAATAAATAACTATAATATACTGGCCCTAAGTAGAAAAAGATTTAAATTGTCCCAGATTTGTTTCAGCAAGAAGCAGTCTGCATTACCAGGTCCCCTTTTACACAGGCATGTGTTAGCGAATTTTTAATTTAATTAAACACATCTTTTTCCAGAGCCATTCTCTGGCTCTCCATTGAACACACCACCAATATTCCCTGGAGATAGTTAACTCTGACAGGATATAAATGAAAATAAATAAGTGAAAGCCAAAAAAATCATCAAAGTGTGATCATATGTTTAAACAGAAAGTGTACATCTTGATAGGAGGACTCTAAGTGTAGAAGTAAATCAACACCTGTTTGTCAGGGAATTGAAACAGATCCATTCAGAAGTTTCTAGCTAATCCACCTTTATTAATGGCAAATACTCTCCCAACAAACAATCCTCCTCCCCTGCCCATAATAAGAGATTTAAAATTAAAAATCTAATTTTAAAAGTATAAAATTTTGAATTTAAAAAATTTAAAATTTTAAAATTAATAAAGGTATAAAGACTCACACCTGTAATCCTAGCACTTTGGGAGGCCGAGGTGGCCAGATCACCTGAGGTCAGGAGTTCGAGACCAGCCTGGTCAACATGGTGAAACCCAATCTCTACTAAAAATACAAAAACTAGCTGGGTGTGGTGGCGGGCACCTGTAATCCCAGCTACTCAGGAGGCTGAGGCAGGAGAATTGCTTGAACCTGGGAGGCGGAGGTTGAAGTGAGCCGAGATCATGCCATTGCACTCCAGCCTGGGCAACAAGAGCGAAACTCTGTCTCAAAAAAATAAAAAATAAAAAAAAATAAAGATACAAAATCTTAAGGATGAAAAAGATATAGATTCTAGGTCTCTTTCAGACATACCATCACACGTAACTGAAATTAATATGGACCCCTCCCTTTGCAGATCCTGTCTGGTGGCTTTATAGGTGGAGAATCTCAATCGTTGGGAGGACTCAATCCTTCTAAGACTGAGAGGCACATCTGTTCTCAATAATTGTTGGAACTGTGGTTCCTCATCTGTAGGATTCACCAACTCTGGGCACTCACCCACTCTATAGGCACCTCAGAGGCATACTCCCTGAAAGAGAGTAATGGCTGAAAGAGACTTAATGGCTGAGTAGTTTAGAGTTTGGTTCCCTGAGGCACATTTTCACATACCCCCATCCAGGTGGGGGCTTTGGAACCATCAGTTACAGTTAGGGAGTGGGACTAGTATCAGCTGTTTCCCATGCACCACCCAGATCCAAAATAATTTCTAGAGTTTGCTCTCTCCCACATTTAAGTTCTAGATAAGACTCCAATTTAGAATTTTATTCTTTATTTGGAGTAACATTTATTTTCTTGTCACTGCATGGAAATTCAAATATTAATAATAGAAGTTATCTTGATACATATTGGTAAGGGAAATGGCTGCCCTTTAGTCAGGAGTAGGCCGAGGTGGACTTCCAACACAGCATGACTTAGCATGTTTGGAGCACAGGTGCACAATCCCGGACATTATGTAACCACCTCATGTGAGGTGCATTAGGTAACTACCCACATGAGTTCATGTTTGGCTCATAGCCACTGTTGTCTGTAAAAGGTAAAACTACCCTGCTGATGTGTACATATGGCTCATTCATTCCTAGAGAGAGAATAAAGCCATGTCAAAACTATCTACAATTCCTTGAGTGTTTTTCCAGCTACTTGCCCACCCACTCCCCTCGGATCTCAGTTAGAACATGACCATCGGCCTCATGAACAGGATCCTGAGGTGAGTGAGCCTTTGGTCACCACTGATTCCAGGTTGGCCATGAGGCCACAGCCTGGGTCGTGGTACCTGGTGGCAGCTGTGAGTTTGGATGGGGTTTGGTGGAAACCTGGGTGGCAGTAGATGGGTCCCCCACAAGCATGGAAAAGGTGCTGAAGCTGCTGGAAGCACAGAGCACCGAGAAGGAGTGAACTTTTGTTGGTGGAGTTGGATGGGCATTTTGTGCTACGAGAAGTACACACCCAGTCCCGGAGGGATGCAGTGCAGGTAAGGGCCCTTCAGGCACAGGTGGGGCACCTGGAAACCCAGCTACAGGGCTTGGAAAAGGCATTAGAGGCTGCTGTGAATGTAGGCCTGGGTCTATTGTCTCAGTTGGAGATCCCTACTCAGTCTGATACAGAGAAAGCAGAACTCCTGTTGTGGGCTTGCCCAGTGGTCCATCAGAAGGTAGATCATGAACAGCTGTTGGGGCCCCAAGGGAAGGCTCAGGGACCCACGCCCCCCACCATAATGCAACATACTTCATATACTGCCTACACCCCAGCTGAGTTGTGGGAATTAGGCAAGCAGTGCCACCAGCATCCAGGGGAACCTCTGCCTGCTCGGATGCTTCATTTATGAGCCGGATGCTTCATTTATGAGACAAGAGGGCAGAAAGTATCTCCTGTTCTTCCTCTGAGATGGAAAAGCTGGCCTCTATCACAACTCACCCCTCCCTCTGTCAGTGGTTGCAGGTGAGCAGGCAGTTGGCACAAGGACAAGGTGACCACATCCTGACTGAGTGGCTATGGGCAGCCATACAGACTGTGGAACAATGCTAGTGAAATACCTGAAACCGTGAGTAAATGCCAGTCTATGCTTATTTGGTGCAAGTTATTCAGGAGATGGGTATGCAGCAGGTTATATGTGACCTGAATCCCCGGGGGCCAGGTGATGAATGCTTCACCTATCACATGGGAGAATCGTGTTGGATTCTTCACCCATGAATGCCTTTGACTCCCTAGCTACTGTCCTCAACCTGTACATAGGCACCACATACATGAAGTGACCACTGCTATGGGGGCTCTCAGGGAAGCAGAAGGCCATCGGTGGGGGGCGGAAGATGCCCCACCCACAGGGGGTCCCGCCATAGGAGAAAAGGGGGCACCAAAGAGTGACTCACTCATGGACATGTATAGATTTTAATTGGCTGGGGTTGACTGAGAGAAAATTGATAAGCAACCCAATGAAGTACTCTTAACTTTGTGGAGACAGTTGTCTCTGGAGGAGCAATTCCAGAAAATGCCCAAGAGACAGAAGGACATTGCTGTGTGACCTCGTCCCGCCCAGGCGCTTCAGTTCAAAGATGACTTGCTGCAGCCAAGTGGAAATGTAGAGCCTTTTTTGTTTAATTAGGGAACTGGCCAAGGTGCCCAGCTTTGGGGGACACTAAATGACCGGAGGCCACATGGGGAATTAGTGATCCACTAGTCTTCCACCAATGTCCAGTGGGTGCTGGTGGATACTGGCACAGATTGCAGCATTGTTTATGGGAACCTGGATAAGTTTCTGGGCAAACCTGCTTACATTGACAGGTATGACAGCTGGTCAGTGAAAGTGAAACCTGTATCTCTACACCTTGGCATCGTCATTTGGCTCCCTGTTTATTCACTGTGTATGTCTCTCCTGAATACATTCTGGGGGTGAGTGTTTAACAAGGTTTGGCAGCTGTCTCATCTATCATGGATTTGATAGACTGCTTGATGATGGAATTGGAACAATACCGCTATGTGGTAGACTTGGCTAATGCATTCTTCTCCAGAGAGCCAGGAACAGTTTACCTTTTATGGGAGGGCAACAGTGGACTTTCATGGTGTTGCCATAGGGCTATATGCACAGCTGCACCATATGTCATAATCTCGTTGATGATATTATGTTAATCTCTGATTCTCTTGCAGATTTAGAAGCAGCAATGCCTCTCTTGCCTGGGATTGGGATGGTGTGGCTGAGACTGCCTTACTGGCAGCCAGGTGAGCTATTCAGCAGGCACAAGCTCTACAAGTAATTAACCAGGGGCACCTGTTTGAGCTGGATGTGCATGTGGCCACAGATGGTTTCGGCTGAGGCTTGTGGCAATGCACAGACCACCTGAGAATGCCAGTAGGCTTTTGGTCTCAACTACGGAAAGGAGTTGAGCTCCGGTATTCCTTGATAGAGAAACAGCTAGCAGCTGTATATGCTGCCCTTCAAGCTCATGAAAGCATGACAGGACAGGCTGCAGTCATCATATGGACAGATTACCTGATAACAGGATGGATGCGTCTATGGGTAATGACCACCTGGACTGGGATAGCACAGACGTCCACTTTGGCAAAGTGGGGTAAGCTGAGTACAAGTCCCATAGCAGCAGAGTTCCTTGCAGCAGTGGAGTAAGCTGAGTACAAGTCCCATAGCAGCAGAGTTGCAAGAGGTCTTGGGACATGTAGTCCTAATGCAAGATAAGGCCATGGGGCCTGAGGCACCCCTAGATCCTGAGTCTTCACCATTTAAGAAAGGGCATCCCACTATTCCTGATGGGGCATGGTACCCAGTAGCTGAGGTGCTACTGCTGCCTGGACCACTGTTGCAGTCCAACCTAGTACTGACACCACATGGTTTTAAACTGGGTGTGGACAAAGCAGCCAGTGGGCTGAACTCAGAGCAGTGTTGATGGTGATCACCAAGGAGGTGACAGACCCATCTGGGGCCAAGCCATATGGCAAGATCTTTGGGAAATAGGTCATCAGAAAGAGGTAACTATCATGTGTCAGGCCACATGCCTTTGGCCACCCCTGGTAATGATGAGGCAGATGCCTTGGCCAAGGTCAGATGGTCAGAGTCAGCACCAACATGAGATGTGACCTTGTGGCTACACCGGAAACTGGGACATGCAGGGGATAAACTGATACAACAATTCAATAAGTTTTGGGATCTGTCCCTGCCCAAGCAAGACATTTGTGAGGCTTGCCAAAATACCTGGCATATGCTCAGTCATACCCTAAAAAGAGGCAGCTGCCCGGTGTTATCCAACAAGTAACAATAGGGTGAGTGCCCTTGACCAGGTTGCAAGTAGACTGCATCGGGCCACTGCTGAAGTCACGAGGATATACACATGCACTAACGGCTGTGGACATGGCCACAGGCCTGTTGTTCACCTACCCTTGCAGGGTGGCCAACCAACAGAACACCAGGCCCTGCAACACTTATGTATGGTTGTCCTCTGGCCACTGAGAGTGATAGGGGAACACATTTCACTGGACAACAGGTACAATGATGGGCACAGCAAACGGACATAAAGTGGGGATTCCATGTGCCATACAACCCACAAACTGCGGTATGATTGAGTGATATGACGGGATCTTGAAGAATGGATTACACTTGCGTGTCACACCCCTGTCTTAGTGGAGCTGTAATTCCAGGCTGGACCTGGTGCCCCAAACCTTAAATCAATGGCCACAGAAAGGTGGCTCGGCCCCAATGGAGACACTGGGCCACCACCCCCGTTCAATTGGAGATACATGCTAAGGATGACCTCCTCCAACCAGATATGGGGACAAATGGTAACCTGTTGTTGCCTGCCCCAACACCCCTGAAGACAGGAACAGAAAACCTGGCTGTGGCCATGGACCCTCCAAGCTCTCCACTGCCGGTGGTTGGCCATAGTAGCTCCCTGGGGGAAGGGCCTAGAGTATGACTTGCATGTCATTTTTCTAGTGTTCAATACATGGCTTCCATGGTTGACTGTTTGCAGGGGAACAGCCAGTGAAGGAACCCTCCTCTGAGGGACATATGTACTATCTGATGGGCCTATTATGAGCTACGCTGTGACTCTGGCATGGATACAGGGCTCAAAGGAACCATGGAGATCTGAGAAGGTGTGGTACCATCGCCCAGGGCAAAAGCCCTTGGTGGCTGCATTGTTATCCAGGGATGGAAAGTTAGCCCATATTTTGCCTGAGGGATATGATTTACCTCTGTTAGTACCTGTGCCTTCTCTGTCATTTCAACCGTAGGTTAACATGCTCCAATTGCATTGTGGACTGAGTCTACACCTATGCTGAGGTGAACAATGTTTCCAACTGTTGGATCTGCACTGCCTTTCCAGCAGCAGCTGCAGACAGCTTGCCCTGGCACATATATCCCATATCTGCAGAGAACTGGACATGGCTGGATGCTTGGGATCCCATGGCTGATGCCTGGAACACAATGTGGCAAGCTTCGGACAAAGGATACCGCAAGACCCATAACTGGACCATAGCATTCGTGATGAGTGGGGCTGGTTAGTGGGAGAACGTGTAGTACCCCAAGCCAGGCACCGCGGTGCACAGAGCAACACTGGTGTAACAGGATGGGTACCTGTCACAGCCTGTGCAAACATAACACATGTCACCACACCAAAGGTATGGTGGAACAAGTGGCACCACCAAGGTCGGACCCCAATGGACTTTGTGCCCCCTGGGAGCTTATGGGTCTATGGGGACACATGGTAGCCTTTCCTATCAGCAAACTAGACTGGACATTGTACCTGGGGGTGGCCTTATGTACCTGCCACTGTTCTCCCCACATTGCCCAGATGCCTGTATAACTGGGAGGCACTGTGCTCTCAGTTTTTGCGAGTGTGACGAGCCCCCTGGTGTTACTACCCTTTGGCAATGACTATCCCTGGAGCAGGTGTCATAACTGTAGAAGCACAATTTACTACTCTTGCAGAGCACACCACTCAGGCTCTGAATTATACCCGAGTGTCCCTCCTCCTGTTAATGAATGAGGTTGATCAGATCTAAAAGGTGGTGTTGCAAAACCAAATGGCCTTAGACATAACTGCTGCCCAAGGAGCCACCTGTGCCCTTTCAGGAACACAATGTTGCACCTTTATCCCTGACAATCAGCAGAACATAACAGCAGCCCTGTAAAGGGGTCTTACAGGAGATTAAGGTGACTGAGAGCCTTATTGTCAACCCCTTGAAGAGATGGTGGGCATCCGTAGGTTCTGGCCTACATTGGACCCTAATAGTCAAAAGTAGCACAGCTGAGATGCTAGTAGTGAGCGGTTGCTCTCTGTGTTGTTGTGGCTTATGGCTTCAGGGCTCCGCTGTATAAGCACGTGTTCCTGCCTGGAGGACGCCCTCAGCCTAGGGGGTATAGTGTAAGGGAGATGGCTGTGCTTTAGTCAGGAGTAGGCTGAGGCAGCCTTCTGGTGCAGCATGACTCAGTGGGTTTGGAGTGCAAGCACACAACCCTGCTCATTATGTAACCACACTACACAAGGCACATTAAGTAACCACTCATATGAGCTCGTGCTTGGCTCAGAGCCACTATTGTCTATAAAAAGTATACATTATTGTCTGTAAAAGGTATACCCTGCTGATGCTGTACATATGGCTCGCTTGTGCCCAGAGACAGAGTAAAGCCATGTTGAAACTGTCTACAATTCTTGGAGTGTTTTTTCAGCTACCCACCACTTGCCCACCGACTCCCCTCAGATCTCAGTTGGAACCTGAGTGTTGAATCAGAACAAGGGACCAGTTGAATTTCAAGTTTAATGACTACAAGCTAAGTCATCCTGATACACTGTTCTCAAAACAGACATAAGATGCTCAATGTGATCTGAGTAGTTCAGGCCGGACAACTAAGATTCCTTTTCCTCTGGATGGCAACTGAATGGGCACCACTCAGATTTTCTTCTGTAATTTTCCTTTTTCAGTGCTTTCAATTCTGACTAATCCTCCTTTAACTAATCCATATATCAAGCTAAATTAATGTCTGGGCTGAATGTGGTGGCTCACGCTTGTAATCCCAGCACTTTGGAAGGCCAAGGCAGGTGGATTGTTTGAGGCCAGGAGCTTGAGACTGGCCTGGCCAACATGGTGAAACCCCATCTCTACTAAAACTGCAAAAATTAGCCAGGCATGGTGGCACATGCCTGTAGTCCTACCTACTTGGGATGCTAAGGCACGAGAATCACTTGAACCTGGGAGGTGGAGGTTGCGGTGAGCTGAGATCGTGCCACTGCACTCCAGCCTGGGTGACAGAGCAAGACTCTGTCTCAAAAAAATTAGTTATTTAATTGATTGATTAATGTCTGTTGGGAAAATTTCAGTAAAATGCTGCTGACTCAATCCTTATCTTAGTATTGATATTATGTGGAACAGAACAAACAGACCTAAAACTGTGTCTGAAATATGCTATTTCTGAAACAAAGTTTCTTTAAAGAAATCTTAGGAATCAAAGAGAAAAGCAGATCTTGACCTTTTGTTTTGTTGTTTGCTTATTTTTAGAAGAAAAAAGGAAAAGAAAAAAACATCTTGCGAAGTGGACAAGAACCACTTTATTTCAAGCAGTCGGGGTAGTCATCTGATTAGACACAGACGACCAGGCAGGATGAGCTCTTTGGACTCTTCTAACTCTATGTTACATGGCTCATGTGCCAAAAGATACCTCTTCACGTGATGTTCTTCCACTGACAGCGAGAACTTTTCTCAAGAAATGTAAATAATTCTGAAGTACAACAGATCTCCAATTCTTTATAAGAAACAGATTTTTTAGATAGAGATAATTAATTTCATATTTTCCATCCATTTGTTGCTATTTTCCCCAAGCCTTTATTTGTTTTCATTTTAATTCTCCACAAATTCTTTGGTGGAAAACCATAATTACATTTAACTACAGAGAGGTAGTTAGATGATGTATGCATAGATTTTATGTTTTAATGATTCTTTTATCCTCTTATGAAATTAGAGTTATGTATCTCTATTCAACTGGTCTAATAACCGAGGTCAGTTCAGTTAGGCTGCAATGTTAAAACAACCAAAACCACATTATACTGAATACTTCTCATTAACAACATGATTGCCTTTTGTCTGTATTTTATTCCTTTTAACACAAAACACACGATACACAAATAATATCTAACATTCCCAAGTAGAAGAATAATTTTGAGTGGCATTGAATTAAGAAAGAATAATCTAGGTGGAGATTTAGCAGTAGCAACCTGCAAACTTCCCTAATGCAATTTGGCACTAATGAGGATGTATACTTACTATGTGTTCTGGTCTCCAAGAGCAATCCCATCCTAGGAGTGATTCTGTGGCTTTATCTCCACAGCCATAATGAACTAGGGAGTGAGATAATTTTATGAGTCCTGATTACTCAAAACTCATCAGTGGTTGGGTTTTATTTCTCTGTTCAAATTGACCACTTTTCTTTCTACTTGTGCAGATGCTTTGCCCTGTTCTTTTCATTCAACATCCATTCCTTTCACCCACACTACAAATATAGCAGATTTCTTCTCTTTGGCAGTGGCAGAATTTTTTTATCAGAGCAACTTATGAACAGCAGTCTGCTTGGAACTGGGAATGGTGAGGACAAAACACTCTGTTTTAGTTGTATGTTAATTGAAGGTAGGTTTATTGGGGTGATTGAGCTTATGTTGGAGGATGCTGAAGTAAGATTCCTGAAATCAAGCTAGAAATCAATATTCCTGAAGAGGAATCATATCATACTTTGAGGTGACACTACTGGGATAGACTATAACTAAAGCTAGGGTTATAGACAAAGGAAAAGAGCATGGAGTATGGTTGATGGGAAGCACAGGATTCTAGTAAATTATCTCTGAGTAAGGCGCACCCTTTGCGAGATATTGTTGCCCATCAATACTACAACTGGGTACTAGACAACAGAGATATCACAAATAAGGAATTCTAAGCTTCAGTACAGAGAAATGTATCTACTTGTGTTTCTTTCTAACATTATCCTAAGGATCTGCCATGAAACTGATGTGCTACAGGGTCCTCTACCTATTTCTAGTAATGACATGCAAATCTGTATATGGTTTCCAAGGTGCTTCCCAAATCATGCTGCATAATTGACACTAAAATAGAAGCTTCCAGTGTTAGAGGGAAATGAAGAGAAGAGGTGCCCTTTCTATATTCCTTTTTCACATGGTTTCCTTCAGTATGATAGCTTCACCATTAAGATGCTGAAAATGTGCTGCTTTCCTTTCACTTTGCTTGAATATTTCTCTTGCAATGTGTTCAGATCTGTGGCCTAGAAGATATGCCATGGGTCCAACCTGCCTTTCTTTACCTTTTAAGAGGCAATATGATATAAGAGAAAAATGTCCTTGGACTGAAAATCAGCAGTACTAATTACCAGTCCTACTTCTACTATTTTTTAAATGTGTAACTTCAAACAAGGCACTTTTACCATTTTAAGCTCCATTTATAAAATGGGAGAGTTAACTAATTCTCTGGTTTGCCAAGGTTTTTTTTTTCTTTTTTTCTTTTTGGATTAGAAGCCTTATTTGCAAGTGGAATTTTATTTTTAAAAACCCTAACGTATAAAACAGAGCAAAGTGGAATTCCTTAATTTGAAGAGGGTGGGTGGCATGTGGAGCCCTGTTCATCTGATCCCATGCTCTCCTCTCCCCTTCCACTGTGTTAGCCTCTGAATCTCTTCTGTGGAACCCAGGAGATGCAAACCCATTTTTAAAAGCACAACTCTGGATGAGCCTTTTGAGTCCTAAATTCTGTGATTCAACAATAAGTTACCTCACTCTTCTCTGCTTGGATGCAGAGCATCTGGCTCAATTTCAGTTAGTGTGTGTAATGTCAGAGAAAGGGAAAGTCAGGAAGTACAAACTTTGCAAAGAAGAAAAACACAGCCAGCAGAACATAGACTTCAAATCTATGTGGGGATGTTTGTTAAATTGGTTTGAATTCCACTGTTACATCTGCTGGCATCACTTACTGGATTTGGATCTATAAACCTAGCTTTGTGGAGTCGAAGCTCTCTCTCAGTGTGACAACCTCTCCCTACAGACTCAGACTTGTCCCAGTTCTCTAGCCCTCCTCAATGGAGGAGGAACCCACACTGATAAACCTGCCTTGCCCCTACCTGCCATTTCATCTTGCAGCCTCGAGAACTGTCACCCAGAATCCAGTGACATAACCAATGCCATGTGTCTCCACAGGTCTTCTCTATGGCCAACCAAATAAAGGGTCAAAAGCAGTATGAGGTGGGCGGATCATTTGAGGTCAGGAGTTTGAAACCAGCCTGGCCAACATGACGAAACCCCATCTCTTCTAAAAATACAAAAAAATTAGCTGGGCATGGTGGGGGTGCCTATAATTCTAGCTACTTGGGAGGCTGAGGCAGGAGAATTGCTTGAACCTGAGACGTAGAGGTTGCAGTGAGCCAAGATCGCACCACTGAACGCCTGCCTACCTGGGTGACACAGTGAGACTCTGTCTCAAAAAAGAAAAAAAAAAAAAAAAGGTGATGCAAAAAAATCTTGAGCACTGATTATATACCAGTAATTATGCTAAGAGCTTTATTACTATGCATATTGTAAGAACAATCCTGTAAGGTGGTTTTATTATCCCCCTTCTCACTAATGAAGAAACTGAGACTTGGAGTTTTTTACTTAGAAACAAAGACAATATCTAGCACACCAACAATGAGCCCCAAGCACTTTTGCTGTCTTCTTTGCGGCCCCTGCATTGTTACTTAGGATTGGGACACCAACCTGCTCAGCTGAGACCCAGAAATTCCAACAGACCCTTGTAGCTCTGGTTGACGGCTCTAGTGCAGCTAGCTGACGATTGATTACGGGGAGTCCATTAACCAACATAGGCCACTTACTCATAAAATAATCTAATGTTTAAAATGCCACTACATGTTTAGAAAATATTTTAGATCACTGACTACGGTGGAAGGTAATTTACATTATGGAAGCAATCATTTAATCATTGCAATTTGCCAAGGTATTACCTATTCAACTAATTATCTTTTAATTATGTAGTTTCAAAAATTAAACACTATATTATTTTAGCCAATGCCAAAATCTTATTTCATAATTTCCCAATGAAAAGTATAATTTACAGTACAATGTAATTTCTCACAGAAATTAAGTTTCATTTTATTCTTAATTACAGGATAAATATTCCTATAATTGCCATAACTGTACATAACCAATGAGGAATCTTGGCCTTTTAGAAAAATGCAATTGTAGAATTCTAGAAGGTAAAACAAAAGCAGTCAATTAGGTTTTTCCAGACATGTTAAGCAAGCACTGAGTTTCCATACAAAAACCACTGATCAGCAACCTAACAGTAGTTCTCAACTGGCTGCACCTTAGAATACTCTGGGGAGCTTTAAACAAACAACCTGATGCTTAGGGGTCACCCTTAGGAATTCTCATTTAATTGTTCTGAATGTATGTGTGGCGGGGCGGGGAGCGGTGAGGGTGGGGGTTAGGGTTTTTTGTTTTGTTTTTTTTTTTTTTGAGATGGAGTCTCGCCCTATCGCCCAGGCTGGAGTGCAGTGGTGCGATCCCAGCTCACTGCAAACTCCGCCTCCTGGATTCACACCATTCTCCTGCCTCAGCCTCCCTAGTAGCTGGGACTACAGGTGCCCGCCACCATGCCCGGCTAATTTTTTGTATTTTTAGTAGAGACAGGGTTTCACCATGTTGGCCAGGATGGTCTCGATCTCCTGACCTCGTGATCCACCCGCCTCCGCCTCCCAAAGTGCTGGGATTACAGGCGTGAGCCACCGTGCCCGGCCGGTGGCAGGGTAGGTTTTTAATAAATCTCTGCAAATGATCCTCCTGTGTGGCCAAGGTTGAGAACCATCGAAAAAGTAATTTTAGCCTGTGCTGCCTTTAGTTTAGTTTTATTTATTTTGAAGGAAGTTGCCGGTAGACAGTCAAGAAGTATATGTAGGGAGCAGTAAAGCGGGAGTTTAAGGATGGAAGTAAGAAGATCCAGAAAACTATCCTGACTATAGGTTTATAAACTAGAGAGTTAGGAGTTTGCAGTGTAGAAAGGTGAGAGGTAAGGTGCTGGCCAAGATTCTAGGTAATCACACTCAGTTGCCAAAGCATTCCAGTATCATTCGTCAGGGACTTGCGAAAGGTCAGGAACTTGAGTAGACATTTACCTGCTACGGGACCATGCACCTTGGATCTGAAAGCAAAAGTAACCTGAGTTACTGGATCCTTATAAAAGTCTGGGTCACCCTTACTTTGAATTTAAAGTAAGAATTTAACAATTAATACTTTTAAGAATTTAATATATGAAGCTTTCTTTGATTTTTCCAGTTCTCATAGAAAAAAAAAAATTATTTGAATAAAGTGAATGCCTTTGTGGCTTTGTTTGCTGGGACAAGGCCCACAACCTATGCCTCTCCTCTTAACCCCTACTTTGCATTAAAATAATATATTTAAAGATTTAATACATGAGGGCTTCCTTGATTTCACCTCAGTTCTCACAGAGATCAAAAATATTATTTGAATAAAAAAATTCTGGGCTGGGTGCGGTGGCTCAAGCCTGTAATCCCAGCACTTTGGGATGCCGAGACGGGCGGATCACGAGGTCAGGAGATCAAGACCATCCTGGCTAACACGGTGAAACCCCGTCTCTACTAAAAAAATACAAAAAACTAGCTGGGCGAGGTGGCGGGCGCCCGCAGTCCCAGCTACTCAGGAGGCTGAGGCAGGAGAATGGCCTGAACCCGGGAGGTGGAGCTTGCAGTGAGCTGAGATCCGGCGGCTGCACTCCAGCCTGGGCGACAGAGCGAGACTCCGTCTCAAAAAAAAAAAAAAAAAAAATTCTGGGACAAAGTAAATCTGTTAGTAAATACAATAGCCATAGTTTAGAAGATTGTGGGCTGGAGTGAAGGTAGTGAGTTATCTCAATTGATTGTTCACAGTCAGTTACAGATTGAACTCCTTTTTCTACTCTTTCCCCTACAGAACTTGACTAGTCCAAATAGGAAAAAAAAGAAAATTGTGATTCCACTCAATTCATTTCAGCATACAAATATATACTTGAGACACTTGGTCCTGGGTAAGACACTTTCAGGATCACAAAGGTGAATGATAGCTATTTTCTGCCCCATGGGACTCATAATCTTATGATTTCTTGTACTTTCGGAAATTGCCAAATTGGGGTGGCATCACGAAGTAACAAAAATGGAACCTCAGTGGCAAAAATGGGAGAAAGGATCGAGGAGCCTTGACTACAGGTGGGTTCAGTCCCGAGTGAGAGAGTGAGCATGTTTGGAAGGCTGTCTTTAGTCACCAAAGATGTTTCTATGATGAAAGCTCAAAGATCATGGTATTCCATACACTAAACAGTTAACTGAGGACTGAACTCTGACCTTTTCTTTTTCTTGCTCCAATTCATTTCTAAGGCGCCTGGGGAGTCACGCCTTACAAACCATAAATCTTGTTAAACAGGTTTTTTTGACTCATTATATTGTGGCTTACTTTCCAACCTGATCGTGTACAGCATCATATGACAGATAACAGACCTCTTTATCTTAAGTATTCTTTTCTACTGACTCCAAGTTTTTAGACAAAGCTTAAGTCTTTCAAACAATTGCCACATAAAGAATCCCTAAACCCACCTATGACTTGTAAGCCCCTACTTCAAGATGTTCTGCCTTTTTGGGCCAAACCAGTATATACTTCCCATGTATTGATTTATGATTTTACCTGGAATTCCTATCTCCCTGAAATGTATGAAACTAAACTGTAACCTGATCACATCAGGCAGACTTTCTCAGAACTTCTTGAGACTGTTTCTCCCAGGCCACTATCATTCATCTTGACTCAGACTTAACTTCTTTAAGTATTTTGGCAGAATTTGGTTTTTCCATCATGATAACCGACCTGACAGCCTCAAAGGCAGCCATGTGTAAAACCTGAGCCCAGACTCAAAAGGGGGCATCATGAGTTTGTTGTTTTTTAAAAAAACAACCTTATTGAGGCTATTGATCTAAATAAGAAAACTGAGGCAAAATTAATATAGAGGATATATTTGGACTGGCTGCAGTCCTCAACCTTGCGACTGGGTTGTGCACTGGGAAGTGCTCCAGAAAACAAAGGAGAGGCTTGAGTTTTTAAAGTAAAAAGGGCAAATCAGGAGGGGGGTGATTATAAAAGTTGTTTGTTGTTTTTCAGGAATTCTCAATGGTTTACAGAAGTGACACTGATTAGTGATTGGCTATACATGGTTGAACTGTAGAGTATGAGTTATACCCTGTAATCCCAGCACTTTGGGAGGCCGAGGCGGGCGGATCACGAAGTCAGGAGATTGAGACCATCCTGGCTAACACGGTGAAACCCCGTCTCTACTAAAAATAGTAGATTCATACTCTTATGAAATCATCACCAAACTCAAGATAACAAATACAGCCAACACCCGCAAAAGTTTCCTCTCGCATCTGAAGGTGTTCAGAACACACCCCTCCAAAATATGCTACTTGAAAATATTAACTAGTTTAGCTGAATGCCCTTGAGAAACAACAGATGCAGGAAGGGCTTTCTGACCATCCCTTTTCTACCTAAAAGTAGGTTACAAAATTTCGCATGTAAAAGGTACCCTCCCTGTACCAGGAAAAGAACATTCTTATCACCAGAGATTGGGAGAGTTGAAATGGATCTATACAAACAAACCTACAAAATAACACTTATCTTCCATTAGTTTCCTCCATATATGTCCTAGTCACTGTTCTACAATTCACTGTTCCTAGTCCAAACCCCTCTGCCTTGTCACATACCTACAATTTATTGTTCTTTTTGTAAAAAGGTACATAAACTTTTGAGTCTAATGGCTCTTTGGGTCCTCATTTTCCTTCTGAAGATTCTACATACATGTAAAAATATTAAATAAAATTTGTATGCTTTTTCTCCTCAATTTGTCTTATTTCAGTTTAATTCTTAGGCCCTGCCACAAAATATAAGAGTAGAAGGAAGTTGCCTTACAGGTCTTTGTCATCCCCCTCTTCATTCTGAAGCAACTCCTTATCTGCTTTCTGTCACTATAGATTAGTTTGCATTTTTAAAGAATTTTTTGTAAATGGAATCATGCAGTATGTACTATTCTTCAACTGGGGTTTTTCAATTAGTATAATTATTTTGATATTTGCCAGTGTTGATGGTGTTGATGTGTGGGTCCCTTTTATTGCTGAGTAGTAGTTCATTGTATGCATAGACCGTAATTTGTTTATCCATTCCCTAGTTGATGGATATTTTGAATATTTCAAATTAAGTTGCTATGAACACTCATCTACACATCTTTTATAAACATATGCTTTCTTTTACCTTGGGTAATAAGGAGAAAATGACTGTGAACCTGTGGTAGGTATAGGTTTAACATTTTAAGATGCTATCTAACTATTTTCCAAAATGGTTGTACCGTTTTACATTCCCATTTATGAGACTTCCAGTTCCTCTACATCCTCACGACCACTCAATATGGTCAGTCTCTTTAATTTTAGCCATATTAATAGGTATGTAATGGTATCTCATTGTGGTTTAAACAAGTGTTTTCCTAATGACTCATGATGTTGAGCATCTTTCATTTGCTTATTAGCCATTTAGTTATTTCCTTTGATAAAGTGTCTATTCAGATCTTTCACCTTTTTAAAACTTTGGTTGTTGTTTTACTGTTGAGTGTTGAGAGTGTCTCATGTATATTCTGGATACAAGTCCTCTATCAGGTATGTGATTTACAGATATTTTCTCTCAGCCTATGGATTATCTTTTTATTTTCTTAATGTTATTGTTCAAAATTTCTTACTTCCAAGGTTTTTCACTGAAAAATGGGGTTACTAAAAGTTAAAATTATAAATGAAATAGAGTTAAAACTACTAGATATAGGAAACAATAATGTATACAGAGTGTTAAAGGAAAGTAAGATTTTATAAAGTATGAGGATGTGTTTTATTGAGAAAGAATGATTTTTGAATAGTTTAGAGATTATTTAAAGATTTTTTTCAGAATAAATGAATGAAGGAAAAATGGTATAGATAAAACTAAGTGGACTTAAACAGCAGGGAAAGGAAGAGAATTAAAAAATTGTAAGAGATTATGAAAGTTTATGGAAATTTTATTTTGTGTGGCCCGGGCTGATGGAGATTAGTTGGATTGGCTTATAAGGCTTTATTAAAACTAGCTTTAGTATTAAAAGTACACTAATACAAAACTAGAATTTGGTTTTCTCTTTTAAACAAAATTTCGTGTAGCATTTATTAAAAAATAAAAAAAAAAGATTTTTATTCACCTTTCGAGTAAACTGTAAAAAAATGGGGAGGGTGAGAAAGAGAGAGACACAAACACATTCTGTGAGCCTCATGCTGTCTGTATTAGGTTCTTCACTTATTTGGAAAACTGAGTATCTTCTCTATCAAAGAGAAAAGAATTTTGCTTTTTGAAACCTTTTAATTATCACTTTGGCTAAATGAGTGCCTATTACTTCACTGTGATCCATGTTCCTACATCAATCAAGGGTTTTAAAACCTTTCCTATTTTGATCAAATGTGCTAAACTTTTGAAATATTTGACATGCTTACTAAAACTCAAAGTGCAAAATCAAAATTAAGTCTTTTTGACCTCAAACTAACTTTGGGATGTTACAGAGGGCTCCTGAAGCATCCAAAAGAGAGATGATAAATAGGCTTATTAGATATGGTAAATTATATCAAATCATTGTAATAAGAAATGATTTTTAACCTTTTAGGAAAGTTATAATTTATATGGAAATGTTATTGACATATGTGTTCCAAAATTGTATCAGATTCCTAAAAATCTGATCTGTTTTGATACATGTTATGTCACAGTTACAGCTATTACATGAAATTGTAGGCCCCCGAAAATAACCAAATTTCCTTGCCAATTGCATCATTAACTATTGCCATTTTAAGTCTTGCTGTCTACAGGTAGTTGCTTTATTGTGATGCCTTTTTGTTTTTTTTTCCTGAAAACCATTTGCAAATCCTAAAGTGTTGTATCTTCAGGGAGGTTAATGGAAAGAATGAAAAGAACTCTGATAAATATAGGTTTCTGACAACTCTGAGACTGTATCATTGGACTGGGAAAAAATTTCCAGAACTCATCTGGGGGAAAAAAAAAAGACTCATAAAATTGCTAAATACTCATAAAATTATTTTCAGTAACTTTTTTGTTTGAAACATTGCTGATTGTTTTTTATGTTATGCTTTCCAGAATTAGGAAACTTTTTTTTCTCTTAACCTTCACAACAATTGGGTAAAGTATACTTTGGCAAACAATATTTGATATGATTTGGCTGTGTCCGCACCGAAATCTCATCTTGAATTGTAGTTCCCATAATCCCCACATGTCATGAAAGGGATGCAGTGGGAGGTAACTGAATCATGGGGGCAGTTACCCTCATGCTGCTGTTCTAATTATAGTGGGTGAGTTATCACAAGATCTGATGGTTTTATAAGGGGCTTTTCCTCCTTTGATCATCACTTCTCCTTTCTGCCACCATGTGAAGGAGGACATGTTCGCTTCCCCTTCTGCCATGATTGTAAGTTCCCTGGGGCCTCCCAAGCCCTGCAGAACTGTGTCAATTAAACAGTCCCAGCACTTTGGGAGGCCGAGGCGGGCTGACTGCCTGAGCTCAGGAGTTCAAGACCAGCTAGGCAACACGGTGAAACCCTGTCTCTACTAACATACAAAAAATTAGCCAGGCATGGTGGCATATGACTGTAGTCCCAGCTACTCAGGAGGCTGAGGCAAGAGAATCGTTTGAATCCGTAGGTGGAGGTTGCAGTGAGAAGAGATCGCGGCACTGCACTGCACTCCAGCCTGGGTGACAGAATAAGACTCCGTCTCAAAAAAAAAAAAAAAAAAAAGTCAAGTCAAGTCAATTAAACCTCTTTTTTTATAAATTACCCAGTCTTGGGTATTTCTTCATAGCAGTGTAAGAACAGACTACACAATATTTAAATATTTACCTTTTCTCTACCTAATCTCACTAGAATTCGGAAACTATTGGTGCATACTCTTATTTTATGGCAAGATAGTTTTTTGCATAAGTCCAATGAAAACCCGTTCTTTTTGTAAACACAATTGGAACACAACTGGAAATACTGGTTATTTTACCGAGATTATGACTGTAATGTCATATCTTCAGATATGACCAGCCAGTTTTAAGAAACTAAGGTTACCATTATGAAGCCAACAGAAGCCTTTGGAAAAACCAGACAGATAGCTTAAATAAATAAACCTGACAGATAACTTAAGTAAAAAATGTCACTTTCTGACAGGCCCAGGAACCTCAAGATGTTTTGAGGACCTCAAGAAGAGAGGGATTCACCCAGTTCCTGAGGGTGACAAAGTCTGAGGGTGAATCAAATCCTTGGTTTGGCTTTCCTTGTCCTGAAAGGCTTTTAAAAGTCTAATCTGAAATACAAAAGATCCTCAGAGACTATTATGAGCATATTTATGCACACAAGCTAGAAAATCTGGAAGAAATGAATCAATTCCTGGAAACATACAAACTCCCAAGATTGAAACAAGAAGAAACAGAAATCCTGAACAGATCAATAATGAGTAATAAAATCAAATCAGTAATAAAACACCAACCAACCAGAAAAAGCCCTGCACCAGATGGATTCACAGCTGAATTCTACCAGACATACAAAGAAGT
Source organism: Piliocolobus tephrosceles (assembly GCF_002776525.5). Taxonomy (NCBI): domain Eukaryota; kingdom Metazoa; phylum Chordata; class Mammalia; order Primates; family Cercopithecidae; genus Piliocolobus; species Piliocolobus tephrosceles. The sequence goes on from NC_045438.1 coordinate 93,051,086, forward strand.
GCTGGTACCAATCCTGCTGAAACTATTCCAAAAAATTGAGGAGAGACTCTTTCCTAACACATTCTACAAAACCAATATAATCCTGATACCAAAATCTGGCAAAGATACAACAAAGAAAAGAACACTACAGGCCAATATCCCTGATGAACACAGATGCAAAAATCTTTAACAAACTATTAGCAAACAGAATCCAGCAGCACATCAAAAAGTTAATTCACCACAATCAACTGGGCTTTATTCCTGGGATGCAAGGATAGTTCAACGTATGCAAATCATTAAATGTGATTCACCACATAAACGAAATTAAAAACAAAAACCATATGATCATCTCAACAGATGCAGAAAAAGTATTTTATAGAATCCAATATGTCTTCACATAAAAATCCTTAACAAACTAGGCATCGAAGAAACATACCTCAAAATAATAAGAGACATCTGTGACAAAGCCACAGCCAACATCATACTGAACAGGCAAGAGGTGGAAGCATTTCGCCTAAGAACTGGAGCAAGGCAAGGATGTCCAATCTCACCACTCCACAACATAGTAATAGAAGTCCTAGCCAGAGCAATCAAGAAAGTGAAAGAAGTAAAAAGCATCCAAATAGGAAAAAAGGAAGTCAAATTATCTCTCCTTGCTGATGATATGCTTCTATACCAAGAAAGCCCTAGAGTGTGCCAAAAGTCTCCTAGGCCTGATAAACGACTTCAGCAAAGTCTCAAAATACAAAAATCAATGTACAAAAATCGCTAGCATTTCTGTGCACCAATAATATTCAAGCTGAGAACCACATCAAGAATGTAATCCCATTTATAATTACTGCACAAAATATAAAATTACCAGGAATACATTTAACCAAGAAGGTGAAAGATTTCTACAATGAGAACTGTAAAACACTGCCAAAAGAAATCATAGATGACACAAACAAATGGAAAAGTATTTCATGCTCATGGATTGGAAGAATCAATATCGTTAAAATGGCCATACTGCCCAAAGCAATGTATAGATTCAGCTCTGTTCCTATCAAATCACCAATGCCATTTTCCACAGAATTAGAAAAAAATACAATTCTAAAATTCATGTAGAACAAAAAAAGAGCCTGAGTAGCCAAAGCAATCCTAAACAAAAAGAATAAAGCCAGAGGCATCACATTACTCAACTTCAAACAATACTACACGTCTATAGTAACTGAAACAGAATGGCACTTGTACAAAAATAGACACAAGGCCAATGGAACAGAATGGAGACCCCTGAAATAAAGCTTCACACCTACAACCAACTGAATTTTGACAAAGTTGAAAAAAATAAACAGTGCCACTGGGAAAACTGGCCAACCATATGCAGAAGAATACAACTGGACCCCTATGTTAACTCAAGACTTAATTTTTAACTAAAGACTTAAATGTAAGACCTCAAACTATAAAATCCCTGGAAGAAAACCTAGGAAATATTCTTCTAGACATTAGCTTAGGCAAATAATTTATGACCAAGTCCTCAAAAGAAAATGAAACAAAACCAAAAATTGATAATTGGGACCTAATTAAACTAAAGTGCTTCTGCACAGCAAAATAAACTATCAAGAGGAAACAGGCAATCTACAGAATGGGAGAAAATATTTGCAACTATGCATCGGACAAAGGACTAATACCCATAATCTAGAAGAAACTTAAACAAATCAACAAGGAAAAAAACAACCTCATTAAAAAGTGGGCAAAGGACATGAGCAGACACTTCTCAAAAAGAAGACGTACAAGTGGCCAAAAAACATGAAAAAATGCCCAACATCACTAATCGTCAGAGAGATGCAAATCAAAACCTTAAAGTGATACCCGCTCACATCCATCAGAATGACTATTATTATAAAGTCAAAAAATAACAGATGTTGGTGAGGTTGTAGAGAAACAGGAATACTTATACACTGTTGTTGTGAATGCAAATTAGTTCAGCCACTGTGGAAAGTAGTTTAGATATTTCTCAAAGAACTAAAAATAGAGTTACCATTCAACACAGCAATCCCATTACTGTGTGTATACCCGAAGGAAAAGGAATCATTCTACCAAAAAAAAAAAAAAAAAACACTTGCACTTGTATATTTATCACAGCACTACATGCAAAGACATGTAATCAACCCAGGTACCCATCAACAATAGATTGGATATTGAAAATCCACTGTTGGTGGTACTTATATACCATGAAATACTATGCAGTCATAAAAAATAATGAAATCATGTCTTTTGCAGCAATGTGGATGGATCTGGAGGCCATTTTCCTAAGCACATTAATGCAGGAACAGAAAACCAAATACCACATGTTATCACTTGTAAGTGGTAACTAAACATTGAGTACACACACATACAAAGATGGAAGCAAGAAACACTAGTGATTCCAAAAGGAGGAGGGAGGAGTGGGGCAAATGTTGAAAAACTACTTACTAGGTACTGTGTTCACTACTTGGGCAACGGGATCATTAGAAGCCAAAACCTCAGCCTCACACAATATACTCATGAAACAAACCTACACATGTACCCCCAAATCTATATTTTTTAAAAGTCTAATCTGAGATTACTTCTGAAAAGTTCCAGCAAAGCCAACTTGAAAAGGGCCTATTGACAAATCACTGTTTTTACTGCACTTTATATAAATAATCAGTTGCTGTTAATGAAACTAAAGGAATTACAAATTAGTTTTGTCATAAATACCTTTGGTAGGAATAGGAAATCAGAGAGAAAAATTATATTTCAGAAGAAAACTATAGTGCATCTGTTATTAGATTCTAGCCTTATTCATTGTTTTTGAGTTTTTATTATTTGCCTATGATTTAGACTGAATTCTCATTTTTTTTTTCTGGGCTACAAGTTTCCAAATTAACAGGTCCAAATTTTCCTCACATTTTTCTGACTTGGACTCACTGATATTAAAACTGCCTTTTTCCTGAAGCTTTACAAGTTGAAGCTAGTCAACTTGGCTTTAAAAAATAATCACTGTAACAACTTATATTTGGACAAACTTTACACACAAACTATGATCCAATAAAATCTGCCAGTTTGCCTTTAGCCTTCTTAGCCGACTGCCCTCCAGATCCTAGGACTGGTTTGTAGACTGCTCCAGACACTGACCTTAGTTTTTCTTCTATTTACATGGAAATGCCTCATATTAAAGATCTGTTTGCCTGCATCATATATAGAGACATAGCTTTGAGAGCCCATCTGCAATGCCATCTTCTAAAATGAGACACAGCTGTTCAATTGGACTGGACTATTCCCAGAAATAAGACTTGTTCAATGGGATCATTTGCTATTTAGCTACTAACTGAATTTTCTTTCCATAGCTACCAACCCGGCTTTTAGTGTGTGAAACTTCCGGGAAAGCTTCAGACAGGGAATTGTTGGAGCTCATAAATTGCTACCCCAAAATATGGCATTTTGAAATGCCAGCCTAAGAAAGGCAGCCTCAGGGTCTCTCTGACCTCCCTTCCATCCCATCCCTAGTCTCTAAATCCTCCCTCTCTCCCAAAGCACAGGATGAAGTTGATCTCTGGAGTTCTGTTATCTACCTAGAACCCAGACCTACCAAAAACCAACAATATTGCCTTCCCTGGGTTTTCTTTAACTGAACTCCTACTGCAGAAAGAAAGAAAGCCTATCAACACAACAGATTTTGTCACATTACTCTGAAGGCCCAACAGACTTTGTCCCAGGCCATTGTATATTCTCCAATCCCATTGAATTCCCTTAAAAATCATTTACTATCCCCCTTAAAATCACCCACATTCCCTTTCTCTTTCTTCCCCTATGAAGAAGGGTATATGAGCATCTGTAACTCATCGGGTTATTGGGTAACTCTTCTGATGAGATTTCCCTGTGCTATGCAAGTTAAAATCAATTTTGTATGCTTTTTCTCCTATCCTGCCTTTTGTCAGTTGATTTTCAGGAAATCTTCAGGAGCCCCTACAGTGTCTTTCAAAGAGCAAAAGTTGTTAATTTTGATGGATACTAATATATTCATTTTGTATTCTATGGATAACAATGTTGGTGTCATACCATAGTGTTGATTAACTGTAGCTTTGTAAGTCTTGAAATTAGGTAGTGTTAGTTCTCTACCTTTGTTCTTTTTAAAAATGGTTTTAGCAATTCTACATCTTTTACATTAATTCAAGGCCTTCCTTCTTTTCTAACATAGATGTTTAGTGGTATAAATTTTCCCCGTAAGTGTTGCTTTAAAAGCATCCCACAAATTTTCATATGTTGTGTTTTCATCTTCAATAAGTTAAAAATACTTCCTTATATCTGTTTTGATTTCTGCAACCTATGAATTATTGAGAAGTGTGTGATGCCAGCAAAATATTTACAGATTTTTTGCCTATCTTTCTGTTACTGATATCTAATTTAATTCCATGTGGTCAGAGAACATACTTTGTGCAACCTGAATACCCTTAAATGTACTGAGACATTTTAATGGCCCAATCTATAGTCTGCCCTGGTAAATATCTTGTATACAACTTGAAAAGAATGTATGCTTTGCTTTTGTTGGATGCAGTGATCTATACATTTTCCTGCATCAGTTTTAATTGTCTGTTTATGACTAGGCTTTGAGACTAGTTATAAAAACTACTAAAGATTTTTGTAGGCCAGGCACGGTGGCTCACACCTGTAATCCCAGCACTTTGGGAGGCTGAGGCAGGTGAACTGCATGAGGTCAGGAGTTCCAGACAAGCCTGACCAACATGGTGAAACCCCATCTCTAATACAAATACAAAAATTAGCCAGGTGTGGTGGCAGGCGCTTGTAATCCCAGCTACTCCAGAGGCTGAGGCAGGAGAATCGCTTGAACCTGGGAGGCAGAGGTTGCAGTGAGCTGAGATCGCGCTATTGTACTCCAGCCTGGGCAACAAGAGCAAAACTCTGTCTCAAAAAAAAAAAAAAAAAAGATTTTTGTTCCATCTCTTTTGGAAAAAGAATTTCTTCTTAGCAGTTTAATTTTGATGAAATGCTTGCTTTGTTCATGTTTCCTGCTGGCAAGGTACAAAGCATTATTCTTAGTTTCTAAATGATATGCCAGACCAGTAAGCTGGCATCCAAGAGCTAGATCACTAGCCATGCAGAAGGAAGTTCTGGACTACCTGGTCTGTTTAATCTGGAAAAGTATTACTAATTTTATGTTTTTATGAATTTTAATTAATGTGACTTTTAAGCATTTTTGTCAGTATATTAAAAAATCAAACTTTCAATAACAACTAGGATTGGGAAAAACCTAAAGGCCATATAATAAAATTGTTTTGATATATTGTAATGTATTTATGTAATTACATATTATGCAGCCATTAATATTGTTTCAAACACTTTTCTAAGAACTTTACATGGGTTATGTCGCTTGATCCTCACAATTCTAGCTTATGATGCAGCATTCATTCCCTCATCTTACAAATGAGCAAACTAAAGCACAGACAGACTAAATAGTGGATTCAGAACTCAGGCAGTCCAACGCCGGAACAACATATACTCTTGTCTACCATTTTGCACATATTCTCATGTAATGCTTGGGTATCCCCTACATTCCACCTCAGGGCTGGCTGGTTCTTTAGCATTCCTGGTCCAGTTGTGCCTAGGATGGAAAGACTTGAGTTAGTTTTATCAACACCACCTCATGCCTTCTATTTTAGTCTCCTAAGCTCAAGAACTGCTCCAAATCACCCTCTCACCACTGTCTCCTCCAAACGGCTCTCCCTACCCCGTCCCATTTAACTCTGCCTAGCAATTTTTGGGTTGGCGATTTGAACTCAAAATGACCTTTTAGTTATGATCCAACATTTTCTTAAAAGCAGTTTCAGCCAGGTGCAATGGTTCATGCCTATAATCCTAGCACTTTGGGAGGCTAAGGTGGGAAGATCACTTGAGTTCAAGAGTTCGAGACCATCCTGGACAACATGGCAAAATTGTCTCTACCAAAAAATACAAAAATTAGCCTAGTCTAGTGGCACATGCTGGTAGTCCCAACTATTTGGGAGGCTGAGGTAGGAGGATTGCTTGAGCCCAGGGGGTGGAGGTTGCAGTAAGCCTAGATGGTGCCACTGCTTTCTAGCCTGGGTGATAGAGCTAGACCTTGTCTCAAAAAAAAAAAAAAAAAAAGCAGATTCAGTAACTGCCCCTTGGTTCCAGACACCAGGGCCCCTGGTCAAATGGCATCAGGTTTTAGATCCACAAGCCCAGCTGCAATTGCCATCCCCGTGCCTATCTCAAACCTGCGTTATCCCTGCAGAGGTGTCAGGAATTTAGCCTGACACATCTCCATAACTGAGAACTCACTATCTGTAAACACATCCCCTTCCTCTTTAGACGGTTCTGCTTATTTGAAAAGTAGCTGGGATATGGAACCCAGATCTGTCTGTCTGTAGTTTCTACCCAGTGGTCCTAGTTCTTTATCTTGGCCCAAAGAAGACCAATTCCTCTGCTATGTGACAGTGCTCCAAGAATGTGAAGAAGCCACCTGAGTTTTCTCTTCTATCTAATATCCCAACTACTTGAAGTCACTTCTTAAATGACATGATTTTAAGGTTTTCCTTCTTCCTGCTTGCTTTCCTAGAGCCTGATCCTTTGGTCTATATGGTAGGGATAGCCAACTCAATCATTTATGGGAGCTTGACTGGAAATATAAATAAGTGAATTAAGCGCTGGAGAGTACAAGGCCTTCTCTAAAGAGGACAGCAGCTATTCAGCACCAAATGATTATTTCCAGAGCAAAGTAGGCTCAGATTTGCCAGGTCTTACCAGTTTTCAAGAGAAACTGAAAATCAAAACATGTGAAATTTTAAAATTTTACTGTTGACAATATTTTACTTTTTGGCTCCTCCTCCACCCCCAAACCCCAGGACCAAACAAAGATCAAGCACGTGGTCACAAATTTGAGATTTTTAATCTACAGCTTTTTAAAACAGAGGCAAACTCAAAGATATTAGATATGGTCTGAATAGTGCAGAATAGAGCAATTCTTGACCAGTCATTCTCATCCTATGTAGAATAGGGTGGTGCATCAGAACCCCAGTCCAAAAGACTTATCAGAACCTTGGAAAACAGGGACTCTGCCATGTGTGTTTTGAAAAACACTACCCCCAGATGATTCTAATGTACCCTCCTCTCAGCTAAAAACTGTTGGGGCTCAGGATACACCACCTCAAAATATGACTGTAGGAGACCAGAATATGCTACCCAAAATATACTTCTCTGGCATATTTTGAGCTCGTTATTCTGAGAAACTGCAGACATAGGAGTAGCTCTGAAAAGCTGTCCTGTTGTAAAAGAAATTTACATGTATAAAGGAAATCTACATTAGTAAAACTATCTGTATCAGGAAGAGGGCTGCTTCCTGAGAGACTTTTTTTATGCTTATAACAAGACAACCTTTATTCACTATGCATTTCCTCCACTCACCCTCCCATGACTGGTGTCACCATCAGCCCGCAGAAGCCTGACCCCATTCCTTTCTGTAGCTCACAAAGCTATGCAAGTCTCAACCATCTGACTCTTTTTTAAGTCTCATATTCTGTGGGATTCCTGTGCATACCTACATAAGTAAATATGGTTTTTCTCCTATTAATCTGCCTTATGTCAATTTAATTTGTAGTTCAGCCAAAGAATCTAGAAGGGTGGAGGGAAGTCATTTTTTGCTTTCCTAAAAAAAAAAAAAAAAAAAAAAGATTATTCTATTTCTTGTTTTTGACAAACACTCTCACCAAAACTTTACTCTGCTTGGGTAGGCCTGAATTTGGGCTTCCTTCTCTGTCTTTAAATAATTCAGTTTGAGGCTCAGGCCTATAATCTTAGCACTTTGGGAGGCCGAGGCAGGCGGATTGCTTGAGCCCAGGAGTTCAAGACCAGCCTGAGCAACATTGCGCAACCCCATATCTACCAAAAATTTCAAATTTATCTCAGTGTGGTGGCATGTGTCTGTGGTCTCAGCTACTTTCGAGGCTGAGAAAGAGGTACTGCTTGAGCCCAGAGGTCGAGGCTGCAGTAAACTGTGATTGCACCACTGTACTCCAGCCTGGGTGACAGAGTGAGACCTTGTCTCTAAATAAATAAATAAAAATAAAGAATTTAGTTTGAGCAAGAATCCTAAGTCTGTTTAGGGAGGATTCCACACCTTTCATATCTGACTACCCTTGATATTGTATCACCCTGGTCTGCTTTCAGCAATAATTCCATCAAGTCAGTTTGGTCAGAAACCCTCTGGCCATCTATCCTCGATGTTTCCTCTTAGTAATTTTTTACCCACTGATCCCAAAATGTTCTTTGGCTATAAATCCCCACTTGCACTTGTTGGAGTTACAGTCGAGTCCAATCTCTCTCCCCTACTGCAAGAGCCTGTTGCAGTGGTCCCTAAACCTATCGCCATGTCCCTTCTCACCTGAATCTAGTCTGCCTTACTGTCTTTAACAAGTGTTTTGAATTTTTTTATTTAACAGTCTAGATAGTATTTACTTGTTCTCAAAAATTGGCTGCACATTGGAATCACCTGGAGAGTTTTAAAACAGTAACTAGTGCCTAGGTCCCACCCCTACAGAGATTCTGATTTAATTGGTACAGAGAGTGACTAGAGCAGAAGGAGTTATAAAAATTCCCCAGGTGATTATATTGTGTAGTAAAGTCCGAGAACCACTGTTCTGGATACTGTGCTTCAATTAAGTCATTCCAGACTCATCTCTTTTTGGCAGCCAATTCATGCTGTTGACTCATATTAAGTTAATTATCAACTAATTCCTATAAGTTTTTTCTTTCTACAGTTAATGACTAAGTCACATTACCTCCAACCTGTACTTGCGCCACTGAAAATTTCATCTTTTAAAATTTTTATTTTATTAGATAGAGTCTATGGCTCTAGCCAGTCAAGATCTAGCAAGTCGAAACCTCGTCATATCTAATTCTTTTATCTAGTGTATTTTCTATGCCTTTCAGCTTCACTTCATCCAAACTTTTAAAGAGCCTTTTACCTATGCCATTGACTGAAATGGCAGATACAATAAAGGGTCTTGCTTCTCTCCTATAGGATCCTCCCTGCAGGATGACACTAGGCATTTAGATATGCTAATTCAACTAGCTCCAATTTATCTAATTGCCCTTTAATCCAGACCATATTTATTCATTTTTCTCATAAGTAATTTATGTGAAATGAGTCCTCTTCTTGACAGTTCCTTCTGGGTCTCCTTTGTAATTTACTCCTCTTCTTCTCATTGCTGGAAAATTTTGGTCTCTTGATGGTTCCACTAGGATCCATGCTTTTTAATCCATATGCTTTTCTACTTATTTTTAACTACTACTTGTACACTGATGTACAAGTACTTGGCCCCATTTTCCCCCTAAGTTTCAGGATCATATATAGCTTCTTGCTGGAAATCTCCAAATAGATTACCTACAGGTTTCTCACTTCAACATGTTCAGAACTGAATCCTTCATCTTTACCATGCCCAAACCTGGTTCTCCTTCTGCCTTTCCCATATCGGCAATTGATGACATCACTTGTCTAGGCCAGAAATCTATGGGTTATTCTAGATTTATCATATTCTTGCACCACTAAGTCTAATCAGTTACTAACTTATGCTTATCTTACATCCTATGTTTTTCAAATGTGCTCCTCTTCTCAACCCATACTATCACTGCCCCAGTCCAGGCACTAACCTCTTTTTGATTGGTTTCTATTAGTAACCCCTGAGCCAGGCTCCTTGTTTCCTCTTTTGTCTCACATCATTGCCAAACGGGCTCATTTAAGTTGCAAATCTGACAGTTTTACTCCAGCAATTAAAATACTTCAGTATATTAAAATACTTTGCTTCTATAATAAAGTTCAAATTTATCAGCATGGCAAAAACTTTCCTTCTTTGAACCCAGCCTCAACCTGCAGCTCCTGCCATTTCCCACTTTGCACTTTATAATAATATCACACTGAATTTTATTCTCTCACTAAACATGCTGCTGAAGTGGATCTCTCTGCTTGGAATCTTGCTTCATCTCAGACCTAATTCTTGCTTGCTCTTTAGTCTTTAGTACTCATCTTGCACCTTGTCTTCTTCATGTCTAACCCCATCAAGTCAGTTTGGCCAGAAACTCTGGCCGTCTATCCTTGATGTTTCCTCTTAGTAATTTTCTACCCACTAATCCCACTGTATTCCTTTGCTATAAATCCCAGATTTAGTAAACTTCCCCCTCAGGGCTCTTGCACCATTCTGGACACACTCCTCTCATAGCAAGTACTACTTTATTTGGAATTATCTCCTTATGTATGTGGCTCCTGTTCCACACAATTTTTCCTCTTTATATTCTGAGTGCTTGTTATATAGTAAATACTCAAGAAATGGTGGTTGAATTTTTAGTGAAGACCAGATGCTCAGTGTGAATAACATTTCCCTGTTCTGTCTGAAAGATCGAACCAAAAAGAAATTATTGTTTCATTGGACGTAACTGTTCCTAGCAAACTCAAGTCCTAGTGCCCAGTGCTTTTTCTACCTAGAATCAAAGTTTTCCATAAAGCAATACATAATAAGGAAATATTTAGAATTTTGTAGGCCATATGATAATCTTCTCATCTCTGCTGTTGTAGCATGAAAGCAGGCATAGACAATGCATAGATAAATTGGCATGGCTTCCTTGGAATATAACTTTATTTACAAGAATAAGCAATGGGCTGCATTTGGCCTGTGGGCCATAGTTTGCCCACTCCTAATCTAGAAGCTTCCAAACAAACTTTTAAAAAATCCACTATTTCTCTCCCACAGGAGATCCACATGATACTACCATATCTCTCATAATCCCTGATATACTCCAGCAATTTTTGCAAGTACAGTCAGTACTCTCTGACTGTGGAGAGTATCCATGGGCTCCACATCTGAGGATTCAACCAACCTTGCATTAAAAAATACTTGAAAAAAATGGATGATTGTGTTTACTGAACATGCACATTTTTTCTTGTCATTATTCCCTAAATAATAGAGTGTAACAATTATTTGTATAGCATTTATGTTATATTAGATATTATAAGTAATCAGGAGATGATTTAAAGTATATGAGAATATGTGCATAGGTTATATGCAAATGCTACACCATTTTATATAAGGGATTTGAGCATCCAAGGATTTTGGTATCCGTTGGGAATTCTGAAACCAATACACTATGCATACCAAGGTACGACTGCACTCAACACCAGCATCAATGGATGGCAGAAAATAACCTTTACCATAAGTACCATTAAGAGTGTGAGGTGAAAATATGCCCATGTGATGTTGGGGAAAATAGAGATTGACCTCTCAACAAGAGGTTAGAGGATTCACTGAGTATAAAGTGATATGTGTGATCATCATCATGCCAAACCCAGGCCAGTACAAGATCCCAGATTGGTTCTTAAACAGACAGTAGGATGTGAAGGATGGAAATTACAGCTGAGTTCTGGCCAAAGGTCTGGACAACAAGCTCTGTGAAGATCTGCAGCAAATAAAGAAGATTCTTGCCCACCAGAGACTATGCCACTTTTTCTTTCTTTCTTTTCTTCTCTCTGTCTCTCTCTTTCTCTCTTTCTTTTTTCAAGACACAGGATCTCACTGTTATCCAGGCTGTACTGCAGTGGGGTGATCACAGCTTGCTACAGGCTAGAACTCCTAGGACTCAAACAATCCTCCCTCCTCACCCTTCTGAGTAGCTGGGATTACAAGTGTGTGCCACTACGCCTGGCTAATTTTTGTATTGTTTTGTAGAAACAGGGTTTTACCATGTTGCCTAGGTTGGTCTTGAACTCCTGGGTTCAACAGATCCTCCCACCTCGGCCCCCCAAAGTGCTGAGATTACAGGCATGAATGACTGCACCCGGCCAAAACATGCTACTTCACTTTCATGTCAAGACTAAGCATATGGAGGCCACTGGCCTCCATGGCCACATGATGTTTGTATCCCAGAAGAAATAAATCTATAAGCCTTGTCTATCAATAAATAGTTTATATACCTTTAAATATCCAACATATAGTCACTGATGTTTATTATGCAAAATCTCCTACTTCTTCAAAATGGAAACAGCATTTACCCATGCCCAGTTTCCTGGCACTTCTACCATCCTTTACAGTTCTACATTCTTTCCAGATTAGATCAGCAATGCAATTTGAACATCTTCCACAGAACACTGGGATGCAAGTTATCGGAGTTGGGAAACTATTTAGAATATAATTATGTTCTCCCACTTTGGGCTTCTCTTTCTCTTGCTAAGGAGTCTCTCCTTCCCTCCTACTTCTCTCCTTACTCTCCTCTGCAAAAAGACAGAAGTAAAACTGAGGTTGAGGAGCTTAGTTTTTCCTAAGTAATCTTTCAATAATAGATCACTGCTAACTTAACTACACCCAGTAGCCTGCTGCATCCTTGTTTCTCTTTAGAAATGCACTTTAAAAGTTGTATTTATTATTCCTCAAATTTTTGCAAACCTGAACATATTTCTATTTCTAAGTTTATACCACCCCTATGTACTTGCTCTTGGTCCTGTTTCCTTTCTTTATATATAACACTCTTTATCCTGTAAAAGGAAACTCTCCTCTCAGGCAGTGAGATCACAGACTATAGAGAATTAGGATCTAGAAACAGAATGTGCAGTTATAGGGAAAAGTATCCAGCTGTGGCTGATGAGGAAGCAAGCCAGCTCATCAGACTTCACTATTAGAATGTGAAGTTTCATGAAGGCAAGGGGTTTTTGTTGTTACTGTTGTTGGTTTTATCTATTTTGTTCACTGTTATATTTCCAGGTCCAGAACAATGCCTAACATGCAATAAATATTTATTGAATGAGTGAAAAATGGTTATCATTAGGCAGGGCAACATCTAGGTGAAAGTTAAGCCGAAAAAGAGTATTCACCACTACATGACCAAGTAGGAAGAGCCCAATTATGGAGGATCCAGGACAGGCAACAAGCAGACAGCACAAGAAAAGTCTGCCAGCAGTTAGCAAGGCTTCAGCACTGCTGACATGTTAGGAAAAAAGAGAAAGACTGAGGTTAAGAGGGGTTCAAGCCCAGAGGCCATTGCCAAACCCAGTTTTCAGAAGTGGGCCTTATTCCTGAGCATAGCAGCAAGGCTGTCTTGACGCTGATTTCCAAGTACGCAAAAGCCCCCTAAATTCCTCCTGTCTAACCTGTCTTCTGATTCTAACCTAAAGATTTGAAACACCATTTCCCAAAAATCTATTAGTCATAGTTTTTCTTTACAATCAAAAGAAGAACTAAAGGCTTTTTGAGAAATTTCTCTGTAATCCTTCCTTTGTGTCCAAGCAGAGCCCCCACACAGTAAGGCACAGAACTGGATTCAAAGATTTAGCTAGCAGCCATGGTAACTAGGGTCTGTAGAATGACCCATGGGTAGTGATGTTTCAGAGGCCTGGGGAGCAGACCAAGTAGGACCTGATTATTTTTTTGAGTGAAACTCTAATTGGCCTATATTTCCTAAGTTTTGCATTTGCTAAGTAAATTTTTAGAGGGTGAGGATATGTAGAATATAGATATTAAAAACAAAGAATAAAAGAGTGTTTACAGGCAAAGTAACTAGTCAAGTGTCACATTTTCTTGCAATTGACAAACACCACTTCTTGCTTGGAAGGCTGCATCTTTAGTTCCTAACTCAATGCCTGGTAGGAGACAAAATTTATTGAATGGGTGAATAAACGAATGAAATAGCTAGTTAATTAAGTTCATTACACGATGTTTTGTGTATTCCAATTTTTTGTGTCAGAATTGATTATATGAATGTAACTCAAAGTCTTGAGGGGTGCCTCATTGCTTATTTGACTCAAGGGATCAATCAATGGTAGGGTCCCTGCTTAAGGAACAACAGAATGCTACTAAGAGGTCAGGGACAAATATGATGTTCCACTGACTTACAAAGTCATTTTTCTCTACTATATTTTTTAAAGGCCTTGAGTAAAAATCCTTGAAAGAGCTCTTTAAAAAGACTGTGTCATGTACCAATCATATGACAGTTGAGGTACTTTCAGTGTAGAAAAATAGTGAAAATAAACAAAGATTTAAAAATCTACTATGAATTACATAATACTTTTATATCTATAACTTTTAAAACACAAAAACACTTGTAAAAAAGTAATACACATATGTAAGAGACATACTTATGTTATGATTAAGATTGTAGACTTTGAGATTAAATTACCTGAATTTGAAGACCAGTTTATCCATTTCCTAGTCTCATGATCTTTAGCAATTTGCTTAACCTCTCTGAGACTGAGTTGCCTCACCTGTAAAATGGGGGTCATAATTACACCTACCTCATAGCATTTTTATGAGGATTAAATTAGATAATATGTGCAAAGGGCTTAGTAAAGCACAGACTATAAGTACAGTAACTATTAATATTTATTCAGCTTATTAACATACATACTTTATGTAAATATTAATTCACTTGTTCTTGAAGTAATTCAGTGACTTCTCAGGCATCTGAAACACACAGATTGAAAAACACTGCTGGATTCAGTAGGAACTGGGACACAGGGTATCTTCAGAAAGGATAATGGAGAGCTGTGTTGTCACTGAAGGAAATGGAGCTTGGGACTTGGAAGACTGGCAGAGCTGCTTCTCCTTAGGAGGTCTGGCTGCTACTGGAGCAGTGCCAGGAAGGCTCTGTCACTAGGAACAAGAGCTACCACTAACTGAATTAGTCCGTGGAAGCTGGGCACTGCTGCTGACAAGTACTGCCAAGATGGTCAGTGGTGGTCTGCCTCTGGGACCCTGCTGACTATACACAATAATGGAGGCTTACAAAAGAGGAACTAAGAAAATCCAAAGATTTGGAAGTGTCTGACCCTTTCTTCCCTTTATGGCTTCTCACTTGCTAAGCAGAATTTCAGCCCAACTCTCCATGCAACATCCAGTAGGGGACAAAAAACTATGCTCTATCAATACACCCTCATTGAGGAGGGTCAGTAATCATTTCTCACCAAGAAAGTAGGAGGTCAGAAAGTGGACGAGGAATCAACTCGGTTTAGAGGATTGATCTAGAATCTTGTCCTCAGGCTTCTAGGGAATTATCTGAGTCTTGTATCTGAGACAAATGCAACAGTTTTCTTTACAAATGCTCAGTAAAAATAGTGATGATGATGATGATAATGATGATGCTCATTTGTATGCATTTACATGCAACCACAGCATTGTTTTTATTATAATACCTTAGCAATAACTGATGAGAACATGTTAGGTGATGTTAAATAAAATACTTCTTTCCCAAAGACTGGGAACAGAGTTTCTTGGTTCGAACACCAGTTGTACCACCAAGCAGCTTTTCTCGAGACTCAATTTTGTCATCTAAAAATGAAATGGTAAAAGCAGAGGTCCTCAAGGTCACTTTCAGCTCTAGCATTATCTGACTAGACCACCCTACAATAAGGTGATAGATAAGAAAGCCAAGGTTTGCCTTCCCTGTTACTCCTTTTATGCCTTTGAAATCTTTCCTTATTTCACCTGGTTGTGTTTCCTCCTTGTCAACCCTCAACTAACAGTGCCCAACACCAAGGCTTCTCTCTCTGTCTCTCAATTTCGGCACAAAACTAAATTCTGGCACAAAATTCCATTCCCAAACTGTTACAGAGGCCATATTCTCAGATAGGTTGGAATCCATCAGAGAATTGGGCTTCACTTAACCCAGTTACTTTCTAGACTAAAACTAGACATGTACACTTTCACAGTTCTGTCCTTATAATAATCATCAGTTTTCCTACAAAACTATTAGCTCATATGCAACCATTTCCTTCTTCTGATGGAGAAAGTTTGTCTTATTTCCAAAAACCCATTTCCACAGCCAGTTATACACTTTTTCCCGTTCATTTTTATCTGACTTTATTTATTTAAAAAAAAAATTCTTTAAAACCTCCACTTTGGAATTTTTTGCAGACATTTCAGTCCTTTCATTTCTTTCTAGATTCAATACCAATGTCTAGAAAAATGGAATGGCAAGCTATTGCTTGTTCCCTGTCTCACTCCAAAATAGCCATGCACATCAAAATCATACAACAAAGCTAACCTTAGGAGGGATAGATAAGTTTCCCTTAAAAAATAAAAAGAATTGTCAATTAGAAGTGAATTAAATATGTTTATAATGGAGCCAGAGGTTGTGGTTAAGACAAATGGATTGAAGGTAAAGTCAAATTTTTTTAAGTATAAGGAATATTTACATTAATCATTATACCTTTATGCCCGAAGAGCTGTTTTATAGGCTCTTTAAGCAAAAAGAGATTGGATTTGAATTCAATGACCTTCCAAATTGAGGGTTTTTTTTATTGCTACTCCAGAATCATTTAAAAGTGGTGTTAGCTTTCTGTTCATGTTTGGTGAACTTTTTAAATCCAATAGCTTGATTTTAGAGTGTAACGTAGAAAAGGCTTTCTGATTTAAGAGTCTAAGCCTCTAGGAAATAAGATAGTATTTAAATGAACTTTTAAACCAAATAAAAAGTAGGCATTTAGGGTATGTGATTTAATCTTAATATTATATGTCAACATGAACACACAGCTTGTGATATTTAAAGTAAATATGGTTTTGTTCACATGTTGCTTGAGAAATTGAAATGAGTTGAGGTTTAGCCCCAGATGTGATTTTGTATAAGGTACATTGTTCAGCAATACAGAGACCTGATTAAACTGCCTGGAACTGTCCACATGTGGGCTAAGTGGACAAGTTCTTGAGAGTTTCTTATTTCAAAAACAATGCTATAAAAAATCAGATTCTCAGTGATGTACCTTTAAAATGATAGATTGCTTTAAAAGGTGCTTCAGTTAATCTGTACCATTTTGGGGTCCTGTTTATAAAAGTTAATACATATCCTAGACATTAAAATAGTAGATTTTACTGACCTTACTAATATGTAAATCATATAAATTTAAAAATACAACTAAAATACACAAAAACTACATAAACATTAAATCAAAGAAAAGCATCAAGAGTCCATATTCCAATCACTTCCTCCAAGAAGCTGGTGTTAGGCTGCTATAAAAAAGCGTCATTGAATAGATGGCTTATAAATAACAGAAACTTATTTCTCACAGTTCTGGAGGCTGGAGGTCTGAGATCAGAATGTCAGCATGGTCTGGCTTTGGTGCAGGTCTTCTTTCAAGTTGCATACTGCCAAGTTTCTTGTTTTATCCTCACATAGTGAAGAGCAGAGAGGGGAGGCAAGCTCTCTCAGGACCCCAATAAGGGCAGTAATCTCATTCATGGGGTCCCTACCCTTATAACCTCATCTAATCCTAATTACCTCCCAAAGGCCCCCACTCCTAATACCATCCTATTTGGGAAACAAGGTATTAACATATGAATTTTGGGGGAACACAAACATTCAGTGCATAATAAAGCTCAAATAACCACCCAAAGCCGTCATGGAATTGCTAACACTCAATTTTTCTGAAATTCATAAATAGCACTTTATATGAAATGGAAATATGAGTGGCAGGTGGATGACTTAAATTAGTTGCTCAGAGTACATTTTTCCAGTTAGAAGAAAATCATCATAGGATTGGATATAGGTTTTAGGTAGATACGATGTGATCTTTTCAGTTTATAGCCAAAAGAAAGAAAAGAAAAGAATAGATGCTGAAGTTTGAAGATTCCCTAAGAGTTGCAGAAGGTGGATCAGCTAAGTAATGAGCCAGGAGAGCAGACACAGGTAGCACTGATTCAGGTGATGCTCCTGTAATGCAACTTGTAAGAGAAGGTGGGAGTGACCCTAAAAAAAGTATTCCGGTAGGTCACAGATAGCCAATGGCCCAAGACTTTTCAAAACCTGGAAGACTCATAAGCATAAAATAAAGATAACATAAGATAAATGTTAAGTCTTCCTGAGGCTATAAAATCAAACTGGTAACAGTTGAGGTTAGTAAGCAATACTACTAACACCTCATTTTCATCATTCCTTTGGATCTTAAACTAAAAAATGATAACTTCTTTAAATGGTTTTGTGGGTATTAAATGAAATAATGTATGTAAAAGACCAGGACCTGATAACGACTCAAGTGTCAGTTCACTTCATACTCTCTTTCCTGGCTTCTCAGGGCTTGAAAGTAGATCTCATTTAAATGATGAAAAAGAGTTTAAAGAGTTGAACTAGAGCCTGCTAGACCAGCTGTGTGAAGCTTGTGTCAAAGTGTGCTAGTCAAATAAATGGAAAAGTTGCTGGATTTTCCTTTACAATACCACGAACATACTTAGCTCTCTCTCCTTCCTTAATTTTCATGACTTCCTCCTAGCACTGCTCTAAGCTGGCTAATGAATGTCATCAGCGATCTTCTCCTTTCCAAATTCAACATATACTTTGGAGTGCTGTGCAGAATTAGACACTTCTTGGTGCTCCCTCTTGCTTCCATTTCTGTTACTTTCCTGGTTTACTTCTACCTCCTTCCATCTTCCTCTTCTTGGTTTCTCCTTTAAATGTCAATACTCGCCAGAGCTCTTCAGTCACTTTAATTGTACCCTCTCTCTCCAAACTCCTTAACTTCAACTACAACCTATAGATATATATATATATATATATTTTTTTTTTTGAGTCGGAGTCTCACTCTGTCACCCAGGCTGGAGTGCAGTGGCGCGATCTCAGCTCACGACAACCTCTGCCTCCAGGGTTCAATTGCTGAGGTGGTTCTCCTGCCTCAGCCTCCCAAGTAGCTGGGACTACAGGCATGCACCACCACATCCAGCTAATTTTTCTGTATTTTTAGTACAGATGGGGTTTCCCCATGTTGGTCAGGCTGGTCTTGAACTCCCGAGCTCAAATGATCCACCCACCTCGGCCTCCCAAAGTGCTGGGATTACAGGCATGAGCCACTGCACTTGGCCTACAACCTATATATACTCTTATAATATATCACCATTCATACTGTCTGTTCCAAGTTATAGCCTATAAATCCAACTGCCAAATGAAGTCTGAGATCAGTTCAGTTCCAACTGAATGTCCCAAACACATCTCAAATTAAACATATCCCCAGACACCCCAGGTCTTCTTTTCTCCCATGGTACTTTGCAGATGTCTCATCCTAGCATTTGTCACACTGTACTGCTGGGGTTATTTCATTGACGACATGGACTATTTCTTATTCAATTTAAAATTCCTAGCCCCTGGCAAAGCACTGCCACACAGTAGGCATCTGCTAAATATGAGTGAGGAAGTACAAGTCTTGTGACACTGTTGAATTGAACCTGACACAGAGCATCTCTGCTCTGCCTAGAGTGTTTCCTTCTTTCCTTGGCTCTATAGTTTGTCTGGGTTATGTTTTGGTTACTGGGTTGCTTTGTTTTTAACTTTCTGATTGTTGCTGGGTAATTTCCTTGGGACTCTCTTGGTTGCTATGCTTCACATGCTGTGAGATTTCCATTTGTAACTAAATGGTCACATTTTTTTTTATCAGCCTCTGGCATGGAACAGGGCCTCAAAGAAGCTCAACTGCAACCGTACACATATTTGTGGACAGTAACAAGCAGGAAAGGAGTTTGGCAGGAGTTCCCTTATCTCTGCCCAGAGCCATCCGTTGTGTCTCATTTCACCGCCTGCTTCCTCAAAAAAGAGCTCACTTTCTCACTACTCAACACGCCCTTGTGAATGTTTATTCCACTAGTAATGGATCTATACATTTATAAAATGAAGTTTATTAATCTCAAAATAAAAATGAGAGGGTTGAAGCTTTTTTTCTCTAGCTTTTGTGGGATAAGGTCTTTTGGTAATTTTTTTTTGTTAACTTTAAAACAGATATTGTATGGCTGACCTTTTTTAAAACGTGGAAGAGTTCCATTGAAATCCTATTTGGAAGGAGATGTCTGATTTATTTGTCTTTTATAAACATGTTACAGTAAACTCCGTTTATCTAGAAATGTTGGGAACTGAAGGATTCAGATTAATCGAATACCCTAATTAATCCAAAAATATTTCCTAAATATTTCTCAACACTATCCTAGACACTGAGATGAAAACTGAAGAAGAATTTTACAATACTGTTGGGAGTGAGGAGAAATCTAAGACATTTGTAGTAATTTGTGAACAACTTAAGAGGATAGTAGCAAATCAAATAAATCCTTAATTGAGCCCTTGAGGCTGACAAAAATATGACGATGTTTCTCTGGGCAACTTAATCTCTTGTTCTCCAAAATGATTATTCAAGCCTTCTTCACTCTCCTCAAACTACTGATTCTCTGCTGTGGTGCCACTGTCACAGCCATTGACTTCACTTACATTTTTGCCACCTCTCCCATGCTCAGAGGGCGACCTTGACTCCTGCTTCATATGAGAGAATAAAACACAGAAGCCCTCGGAAATGTCCTCAACTTCTTAAAACCAAATATATCAGCTTACATCCAGTCCTTTCACTCCGTTCAGATATAATAAAGGAACTGTCCCTTTCCTATCTAAGGCCAATCACCCCAGTGTCGTAGATAGATCCCCCTCCTCCTTTCTTCTCAGAATTCTTAAACAGGAATAACTATTCTTTCTCACTTTTACAGACTCACCCCCCTCCATCAGAATTTCCGAATAGTTTTCAAAACATCTTTAAGACTTTCATTGAAAAACTACCCCTCTCAACTCCCATTCTCCTGCTGATGTGATGCTATCTTTCTTTCCCTCTTCACAGACGTATTTTCCAGAAAACTTGTCTACACTTGCATCTCCACTTTCTCAACCCTCATTCACTCATCAACCCCATCTGGCCTCTGCCTCACACTCCACCAAAAGAGCTCTTGCAAATGTGACTGATGTGTTCCATGTTATAATCTACATGATAACCTACATTATACCTACATGATAACCTACATTATAACCTACATGATAATTCACAAATCTATTTATTTGTGAGGAGTGACCCAACTCTGAAGCCAGACTCCCCACATTTGAGTCATAGCTCTACCACTTAATACTTGCATGCCTCAAGGAAGTTTTTGAACCTCTCTGTGCCTTGATATTAAAAATGTAAATAATAGGTAATAATTAACCTCAAATACCTACAGATATTCAGTGGATTCTCTCATACATATATATAAATGTATTGAAAGAGCACCTAGAAATTGCTATTACATGCCTAGCCCAAATCTCTCTTCTGAACCCTAGACTCACATATGAAATTTCATACTGGGCATTTCCACTTACACATGTCAAAGGTACTGTATTAGTTTTTTACTGATGCTATAACAAATCATCACAAACATGAATATAGTTCTGTAGGTTAAAAGTTTGATAAAGGTCTCAATGGACTAAAATCAAGGTTCAAGTTGCTAGTAGGGCTGTTTTCCTTTCTGGAGGCTCAAGGGGAAAATCCGTTTTCTTGCCTTTGTCAGCTTCTAGAGGCCACCTGCATGACTTGAGTTATGATCCCTTTTCTCCATCTTCCATGGCATCTGTTTTTCTTACTCTCTTCTTCTGTCTCCCTCTTTGCTCTTTAAAAATTGAGATGTAATTCACATACCATAAAATTCATCATTTTAAAGTTTAAAATTCAGTGGTTGATGATTTACAAAGTTGTACAAGCACCAGGACCATCTAATTCCAGAACACTTTTATCATCCCCAAAGGACATCCAATGTTCCTTAGCAGTAACTCCCCGTTCCTGCTTTGTCCAACCCTCGGCAACTAGGAATCTATGGTCTGTCACTATGGATTTTCCCATTTGGAACCTTTTATAGACATGAAATAATAAGTGTTCTTTTGTGACTGACTTCTTTTACTTAGCATCATGTTTTCAAGGTTCGTCCATGGGGTAGTATGTATCAATACTCCATTCTTTTTTATGGCTGAGTAATATTTTATTGTATGGATATACTATATTTGTTTATCTGCTCATCAGTTGATAAACATAGGGATTGTTTCACTTTTTGGTTATTATGAATAATGCTACTATAAATATTCATGTTCAAGTTTTTGCATGAACATATTTTTTCAGTTCTCGTGGATATGGACCTAGAGGTAGAATCATTTTACATTCCCACCAGCAGTGTATGAGGATTTCAATTTATCCACATCCTCACCAACAGTTATTTTCTTCCTTAAAAAAATTTATATAACTATCCTAGTGGCTATGAAATGTTATCTCATCATCATTTTGATTTGCATTTTCCTAATGACTGATGATTTTGAACATATTTTCAGTTGCTTATTGGCCATTTATGTATCTTTTTTGCAGAAATGAATATTCAAATCCTTTGCTCAGTTTTTAATTTCTTGTTTTTTTCTTAATGTTGAGTTGTAAAAGTTCTTTTTATATTCTGGACAGTTAACTCTTTTCAGATATAACATGGGCAAATATTTTCTCCCACAGTGTGGGTAATCTATTCACTGTTTTTGATACTGTCTTTTAATACGCAAACTTTTTAAAATTTTGGTGAAGTCCAATTTATTTATTTTTTTCTTTGGTTGCTTGTGCTTATGGTGTCATATCTAAGAAGCCATTGCCTTGGTCAAAGGTCATAAAGATTCATGCCTATGTTTTCTTCTAAAAATGTTATAATTCTGCCTCTTATATTTAAGTCTTTGATCCATTTTGAGTTATTTTTTGAATATGGCATGAGGAAGGCAGTCCAAATTCATTATTTGGCATATGGACATCAAGTTGTCCCAGCACCCTTTGTTGAAAATGCCACTTCTTCCTCATGGAATGGTCTTATCACCCTTGTCAAAAATCAGCTGACCATACATGTATGGGTTTATTTGTCTAAATTTATATCAGTATTATAGTGTTTGGAGTAGTATTTCTTTGAAGTAGGGTTTGAAATCAGAAAGTGTACATCTTTCAATTTTGTTCTTATTTTTCAAGAGTAAGATTATTTTTATTTTTCTGGGTTCCTTGTAATTCCACATAAATTTTAGGATCAGCTCATCTATTTCTGAAAAAAGGGAAGTTGGAATTTTGTTAGAGATTGCATTATATCTGTAATTAATTTGGGGGATTTTGCCATCTTGACAATATTAAGCTTCCAATGCAAGAATACCAGATGTCTTTCCATTTATTTAGGTCTTCTTTAATTTCTTTCAGCAATATCTGGTAGCTTTCAATGTAAATGTCTTATGCTTCTTTGGTTAAATTTACTCTTAAGTATTTTTTTTTTTTATGCTATTGTAAAGTGTAATTGTTTTCTTGATTCTATTTTTAGATTACTCATTGCTGGTATATGTGATTGCTGATTACTGGTACGTATAATTACACCTCACTTTTGTACATTGAGCTTGCATCCTGCAAACTTGCTGAGCTTCTTTGTTAGCTCTAATAGCTTTTTTGTGGATTCTTTATGGTTTTCCACATATAAGATCATGCCGTCTGCAAATAGATACATTGACTTCTTCCTTTCCAATCTGGATGCCTTTTTATTCTGTTGAATGTAAGTGGTTACAGCAGGCATCCTTGGTTTTCCTGATCTTAAGGGGAAGGCTTTCTGTCATTCACCGTAAACATGATGTTTGTTGTGGGATTTTCAAAGATGCCTTTTACTAGTTTGAGGAATTTCCTTCTACCCCTAGTTAGTTGAGTATTTTTGTTATGAAAGGGTGTGCATATGGGTCAAATGGTTTTTCTGCATCTGGTGAAATGATCATGTGGAGTTTTTTCCTTTATTCTAAAATATGCTGTATTACATTGATTCAGTTTTGTGTGTTGAAACAATCTTGAATTCCTGGAATAAATTTCATTTGGTGATGATATATGATCCTTTCTATATGTTGTTGGATTATGTTTACTACCATGTTGTTGAAGATTCATAAGGGATATTGGTCTATAGTTTTCTTTTCCTATGATGTTTTTGTCTGGCTTTTGTATCAGGGTAATAGTGGCCTTATAGAATGAGTTAGGAAATATTCCCTTCTCTTCTATTTATTAGAAGAGTTTGTGAAGGATTGGTGCTAATTCTTCCTTGGCTGTTTGGTAGAACTCACCAGTGAAATCATCTGATCCTCAGCTTTTCTTTAATAAAAAATTTTTGATAACTGATTCAATCTCCTTACTTGTCATAGGTGATTTTATATTTCTTCTTGAGTCAGTGTTGGTAATTTGTGTCTTCTAAGAATTTGTCATTTTATCTAGGTAATCGAACTTGTCAGCATACCATTATTTACCATATTTCATTAAAATCCTTTCTACTAAGGAGGAACATTGCTACCAATGTCTGCCTTTTCTTTCCTGATTTTCGTAATTTGAGTCTTCTCTCTCCTACTCTCTCTCTCTTCGAGTAGTTATCAGTCTAGTTAAATGTTAATCAAGTTTGTTGATATCCTTAAAGAGACAACTTTTGGTTTCATTGAGGTTCTATATGATTTTTCCATTCTCTATTGTGTTTATTTTAGCTCTAATATTTATTACTTCCTTCTTTCTGCTTGCTTTTGGTTCAGTTTGCTCTTCTTTCTCTTTTTTCTTAATGTGAAAATGTAGGTTTTTTCTTCTTTTTAAAATGTAGGTGTCTACAGTTATAAATCCTCTCTGATCACTGCTTTCATTGTATCCCATTAGTTTTGGTATGCTGTGTTTTCACTTACATTCATCTAGAAGTATTTTCTAATTTTCCTTGTGGTTTCTCCTTTGAATCATTCATTGGTCCTTTAGATGTATGTCATTTAATTTCCACATATGTGCGAATTTTTCAAATTTTCTTCTGTTTTTGATTTTTCAATTTCATTTCATTGTGGGCAAAAGGACACACTGTGTATGATTTCAATCATTCTAAATTTGCAGGATTTGTTTAATGGCCTAACATATGGTCTATTTTGGTGAATATTCCATGAGGACTTGAAAAGAATATGTATTCTGCTGTAACTGGGTGGAGTGTCCTATAGATGTCTGTTAGGTGTAGTTGGTTTGTAGCGTTGTTTGAGTTTATTTCCTTGCTGATCTTCTATTCACTTGTCTATCAGTTATGGCAAGTGGGGTACTGAAGTCTCAAATTATTGTTGAATTGTCTATCTTTGTTCAATTTGTAAGCTTTTGCTTCATATATATTGAGTCTCTATTAAGTATATTTACATCTATATTTATTGTATTTTTCTGGTAGATTAATCTTTTATCATTATAAAGTGTCCATCTTTGACTGTAGAAATAACATTTGTCTTAAAGTCCATTTTGGCTAATATTAATATAGCCACTAGAGCTTTCTTTTGGTTACTTTTGCAGGTATCTATTTTCTATCCTTTTACTTTCAACCTATTTGCACCTTTGTATCTAAAGTGAGTCTCTTGTAAGTAACATATAATTGGATCATATTTTAGAAGCCATCTGCCAATCTAACTGGAGAATTTAACCTATTTACACATTTAATATATTTATTGATAAAATGGGATTTACATCTGCTACTTTTCTATTTTGTTTTTATTTATTATGTCTTTTTTTTTCCTGAATTCCTCCATTACTGCCACCTTTTCTGTTAAACATATATTTCTAGTATATCATTTTAATTCCTTTGTATGGTTATCTTCTACTATATATTTCTGAATTATTTTCCTGGTGGCTTTCCTGGTGATTACCATTAATATCTTAAGGTCAAGTGATTAAAACTTCAATTCTATCTGTAACCTTAATTCCTCTTTGCAATGTAAAATTTATTCACAGGTTCCAGGAATTAGGTTGTGAACATTTTGAGAGGGCCATTATTCTGCCTACTACAGATACTTAAAAGTCAATACACCAAAGACCCTTCCCTTTCATTAAATGTGTGCACACAAATACACAATTGTGCACACACTAATAGGCTTCACAAAATAAACTATCAAATGACATATATACTCTTGGTGCTCTTCTAATGCTTTCTTATCTCATGGCTGATAGAATAATCTATGGTGTTGCTTAAGCCAGACCTAGGAGTCATATTTGACATCTTCCCCTCTGTCACCCTTCAAATCAGATTTATCACTGAGTCCTAATGATTTACCTCCAAAAAAATTCTTTGTAATTGACCCATTGTTCTGCAGTCCTACTTCCATTGCTCTTATCTAAACCAGTGTTTATTAACCTTTTTTTCTTATTATTTTCTATTGGTTTCCTTTTTGTACCCATGAAATGTTAATACCATGAGTATACTGTACAACTGTGATTTATATATAAAAAGAATAAGTTTGGCTGCTCTGCCTATAGAGTAGCCATTCTTTTATTCCTTTACTTTCTTAATAAACTTGCTTTCACTTTACTATATGGACTTTCTCTGAATTCTTTTTTGTGTGAAATCCAAGAACTCTTTCTTGGGGTCTGGATTGGAACCCCTTTCCAGTAACATCTTGCTAGCAAAGCACAAAGGGAAAATATTGAGGAGTCTCCTGACCCAAAGGAGATAAACTGCAGCACCAATTGACTGACTTTGGGTAAGTGGTGGGGTACTAAGGCAAAGGATGTGATAGGGTTGGAGGCCTAACTTAGGAGGGTTAGCGTCCCTCCTAAGACAGAGTGGGTTAAAGGCCCCTTTTAATAGAAGACAAGGATATTTAAAGAACTTGGGTTCCAGGCCCAACTTAGGAAGACTTAGAGTCCTTCCTAAGGTTTAGGGGGTTAGAGGTCCCCCACGTCAGTAAAGTCTTTCTTGGTTAAAATGGATTTGGTACTATGGGATGTTAGTCACTATTCTCTTTGGATTAATTTCCCTTACGCTCTTTGCTGATGGCTATGGGTGACAGGATTAGGCATATGCAGGATCATGGGACATGGAGAACTTTCTTCTCCCTAAAGGGGGACACTTGAGAGCTGATGGGACTGCTGGAAAAGATCCCATCACTACTGAGAAGCCTGAACTTTTGATTCAGTGTCACGGCAACGGGTGGGTCTTTCTCTGGTCTCCCTGAGCTCTTTGCCTTCTCCACCCCACTGCAGACAATGCTTTTCTCTCTCTCTTTCTCTCCTTTCCCTTTTCTATATTTTCTGTTACTCAGAGCGTCCATCTTGCCCAGAGATCACATGTTGAGACTACTTTAATCCACTTTGAATGGGTTAAAGATGACAGAACCCATCCAGGGGAAACTTTGAGGCTTGCCATTTCAATATTGGGTGCTAAGCAGAGTGGCTAATACCTATGTTTTATCACATGTATTTTGCACCAGCCAGAATGGAAAATGTTAATTTGGGTCCCCCATGCAGTTGGTTTGGTGGCATCTTAGAAAACTGAGAGGCTTTGCCTGTGATCCCAAGAAACAGAAAAAAAAAGAAAAAAAAAAGATTTTCTTTTGTGTTGCAGCTTGGCCCCTAGGGTTATGGTGTGGCAAGTAGGGTTGCTAGGGTCCCTGAGGGAAAGGGAACCCAGAAGCGTGGTACGCTGGCAAAAATTTAGGAATTTCTTACTAGTCAGGCTTCTGGCTTCTCTTACTCTATGCAAACTGGTTGAATGAATGGTGAAAATCACTGTTTATCTCTACTGTAAAGTTTTGATTAATGGAAAAAAGATTTGTGAGGCTAGTCTGAAGCTGTAGTGAATATGCTGTACTTTGTGCTATGAATTTGTCTGTGTCGCTCTGTCATAAAGAGAAGTACCTTAGGATAGAACATGGGTTTAGGACCGCATAAGCCTGCTGTTCAAGCCAGTCCAACAAACTTGTTAGTTATGTCCTTGGGAGCTTGACCTTGTAATCACATGGCAGTACTTTCTCTTAATCTCTGCCTTCCAAGAATTTTGAAATTCATGTCGTTAAGTTAGCTCCAAAAATTATCTTGAGCTGCTAAAAGCCTTTGAAAGCTCAAAATTGACTGCTGTAGGCTCCTTCTGGGAAGGGCAATCAAAACCACCAAATGCTGTAGCTAAACAGCTAAGGTTTTGCCATTTTACAATGGTGGCTTGAGTTTAGATTCAATTCCTGGATTAAGGAATAAGTCCTTCCTGGTTTCATATCTGTGTGATCTTTACTGTTTGTTGATTCTCTTCCGTTCCATGAGCCATCCTGAATGTTTTCTTTCTGAGCACCTAAGAGGTTACCTTTAGTAAAGTTTAAAAGCCAGAAATATTGGCCATGTGATGTGGCTAAAGTCAGGTAATAAGAGATGTAAAAGGATTTTTTTAAGAGTGCTATGGTTAAAAGTCAACTTAATTAAAAGCTGATATTCAAACTCTAACAACCTGGGACTCCTTGGGCAAAACAGAGGTGCCACAGACCGTTTTGGGAAAAACCTCTGTTTTCCTCATGAATCCTCAGGAATTGAAAGCGGATAGACTCCTTTCAAAATCTAAGCTCCGTTGTGTTTTGCATTGCATTATCTGACATTTTTGCTTTTGGGGTATTAGAAATTACTTCGTGTTATGCGAGAGTTTTGGTGTATAATAACTAGG
Organism: Piliocolobus tephrosceles; assembly: GCF_002776525.5. Classification (NCBI taxonomy): domain Eukaryota; kingdom Metazoa; phylum Chordata; class Mammalia; order Primates; family Cercopithecidae; genus Piliocolobus; species Piliocolobus tephrosceles. The sequence goes on from NC_045438.1 coordinate 93,079,348, forward strand.
TAGGAAACATACTTTTGGGGATGGTTAATGGCAGTTATGGGGAGATACTGGGTTCCTTGCATGTTTGAATTAGAAAAGCAAACTCTTGGTCACCTGGAAGGTATGGCAACATCCCTACCCTTCTGTTGAGAAATAAGACTCCCATGGGAGATGGACTGATTCCCTCTTTTTGGGATCCAGAATCTGGTATAAAAATAGGACCTGCAGGGCCAAGATGGGTGACTAGAAGCAGCAGTATTCAGAGGCTGCCATTGAAAAAACCATAATAAGCCTGTGAATCCTTCACCAGAAACCAAGGTATTCAGGTTGTCTCATCAAAATTGACTAGAAGACTGGTGTGACTCATGGAGAGAAGGAAGAAGAGTGTGTTCCTGCGGCCCACCTAAGAGCCACAGGGGCAGGGGAACCCCCTCCCCCCAGCCAAGGGAGGCGGTGAGTGAGCATGCTACCTAGCCGGGGAAACTGTGCTATTTCTATGGAACTGTGCAATCCCCAAATTGGAAAATCCCACTCAGGAACCCACGCCACTGGGGCCTAGCATCCAAACCCCGGAACATGCAGATTCTTACAGCCTTTCGGCTGAAATCTGTTTAAGCCTACCAAACTCCTGAGGCAAAGGGCAACCAGCACCTGCTGGGGCTGCCTGCTGTCTAAGCCATTTGAGCTCCTTGCAGGAGGGGCAGCAACTAGCACTGGGCCTAACACTCTAAGCTCCCTGGGCAGGGGAAAGGCGGTACCCATTTCTATAGCTCCAAGCTGTGCTTTTCTCCTGCTGGAGGCAGGGAGGCTGGATGGTTTGGTCCCAAGACTTGTCCCCACAGCCCACACACTGGCTGTGGCAGTCTGCAGCCAGAGTGCCTCTTCAGGCCTAACACTGACCCATCCTTCTTCATTAGGTGGGGCTTCCCTGCAGGAACCCCAGTAACTCCAGCTAGAGGCTCAGGGACAGAATTCAGATCTCCCTGGGCCTGAACCCCTATGGGGAGGGGTGGCCACAGTCTCTATGGACCAGCAGACTTAGCCTTGCCTCCTGGTAGTTCAGAGGAATCCAGACAGCCCAGACGAATGGGTTTTCCCCCAGTGAAGCGCACACCCTCCACCAAGGGAGAAGTGCTTCATTAAATGGGTCCTGCTCCCTGTGCCACCCAACTGGGTGAAACCCTCCAACAGGGGTTGTCCGACACCCTATACAGGAGCAATCCTACTGGCATCAGGTTGGTGCCACTCGAGGTTAGAGGTCCCAGAAGAAGGAGCAGGCACCATCTTTGCTGTTCTATTGCCTCCTTGAGTGACATCTCCAGAGAGTGAATCAGATGAATATGGCCAGAGGTGAACCTCCAGCAAATTGCAGCAGTCCTAGAGAAGAGGAACCTGACTATTGAAAGAAAAACAAGCAGAAAGCAACAACAAAACAGCATCATCAACAACAACGACAACAATAACAAAAACCCTTAAAAACCCATCCAAGGGTCAGTAGCCTAAAAGACCAAAACTAGACAAACGCATGAGGATGAGAAATAATCAACGAAAAAACGCTGAAAAACCAAAAGGCCACAGTGTCTCTTCTCCTCCAAATGGTTGCAATGTCTCTCCATCAAGGGCGCAGAAGTGGACAGAGGATCAGATGAATTGACAGAAGTAGGCTTCAGAGGATGGGTAATAAACTATGCTGAGCTAAAGGAGCATGTTCTAACCCAATGCAAAGAAGCTAAGAACCTTGATAAAAAGTTAGAGGAATTGCTAACTAGAATAACCAGTTTAGAGAGGAACATTAATGATCTGATGGAGCTGAAAAACACAGCTCGGGAACTTTGTGAAGCATACACAAGTATCAACAGTGGAATCGACCAAGCTGAAGAAAGACTATCAGAGTTTGAAGACCACCTTACTGAAATAAGACATGCAGACAAGAATAGAGAAAAAAAAATTAAAAGGAATGAACAAAGCCTCCAAGAAATATGGGACTTCATAAAAAGACTGAAATTACGATTAATTAGAGTACCAGAAGGAGACAGGGAGAATGGAAACAAGCTGGAAAATACACTTCAGGGTATTACCCAGGAGAACTTTCCCAACCTAGCAATACAGGCCAACATTGAAATTCAGGAAATACAGAGAACACCATTAAGATACTCCACAAGAAGGTCGACCCCAAGACACATAATCCTCAGATTCTCCAAGGTTGAAATGAAGGAAAAACTATTAAGGGCAGCCAGAGAGAAAGGCCAGGTTGCCTACAAAGGGAAGTTCATCAGACTAACAGCGGACTTCTCAGCAGAAACTCTACAAGCCAGAAGAGATTGGGGCCAATATTCAACATTCTTAAAGAAAAGAATTTTCAACCCGGAATTTCATATCCAGCCAAACTAAGCTTCATAAGCAAAGAAGAAATAAAATCCTTTCCAGACAAGCAAATGCTGAGGGATTTTGTAACTACCAGGCCTGCCATGCAAGAGCTTCTGAAAGAAGCACTAAATATGGAAAGGAAAAACTGGTACCAGCCACTGCAAAAACACATTAATATATAAAGACCAATGACACTATAAAGAAACTGCATCAACTAGTGTGCAAAATTACCAAATAGCATCATGATAACAGGATCAAATTTACATATAACAAAACTAACCTTAACTGTAAATGGGTTAAATGCCCCAATTAAAAGACACAGACTGGCAAATTGGATAAGGAGTCAAGACTCATTGGTGTGCTGTATTCAGGAGACCCATCTTACATGCAAAGACACATACAGGCTCAAAATAAAGGGATGGAGGAAAATTTACCAAGCAAATGGGAAGCAAATAAAAGCAGGGGTTCCAATCCTAGTCTCTGGCAAAACAGACTTTAAACCAACAAAGGTCAAAAAAACAAAGTGGGCAAAGAATATGAACAGGCGCTTCTCCAAGGAAGAAATTTATGTGGCCAAGAAACATGCAAAAAAAAGCTCAACATCACTGATCATTAGAAAAATGCGATAAAAACCACAATGAGATACCATCTTATGCTAGTCAGAATGGCAATCATTAAAAAGTCAAGAAACAACAGATACCGGCAAGGCTGTGGAGAAATAGGAACGCTTTTACACTGTTGCTGGGAGTGTAAATTAGTTCAACCATTGTGGAAGAAAGTGTGGCAATTCCTCAAGGATCTAGAACCAGAAATATCATTTGACCTAGCAATCCCATTACTGGGTATATACCCAACAGAATATAAATCATTCTATTATAAAGATAAATGTACATGTATGTTTACTGCAACATTATTCACAATAGCAAAGACATGGAATCAAACCAAATGCCCATCAATGACAGACTGGATAAAGAAAATGTGGTACATATACACCATGGAATACCATACAGCTCTAAAAAGGAATGAGATCATGTCCTTTGCAGGGACATGGATGCAGCTGGAAGCCATCATCATCAGCAAGCTAAAACAGGAACAGAAAACCAAACAACACATGTTATTACTCATAAGTGAAAGCTAACAATGAGAATACATGGACACAGGGAGGAAAACAATACACACCAGGGACCGTCAGGGGAGAGAGGTGAGGAAGAGCAATTAGACAAATAGCCAATGCATGTGGGGCTTAATACCTAGATGATGGGTTGATAGGTGTAGCAAAACACCATGTCACACCTATGTATCAATTATATATGTTTACCTATGTATCAAACCTTCACATTCTGCACATGTATCCCAGAACTTAAAGTAAAATAAAATTAAAAAAAAATACTTTACCAAAAAAATGAATTTTTTTTTTTGTAACAAGTCACAATTGGAGAAATTGGTTATTTTACTAAGGCTTTGACTGGAGTGGCTTGCTTTCTTTTAAGGAATCAAACTTGACTTGTGGAGTCAATAAAAGCCTCTTGGGAAGACTGGCCTCATAGCTTATCTACCCAGTCCCTGTAATGGTTTCCTGACCTGTGGTAAGTAAAGAATGTCACTTTCTAACAGGCCCATGAGCTCCAAGTTATCTTGGGACCTCGAGAGGAAAGGAATTTACCCAGTTCATAGGTATTTGATGATAGAAACTCATGGCTAGGCTCAGGTTTAAAAACCATCTTATCTGAGATTCCTTTTATGGAACAAAGTTCCATCAAAGCCAATGTAAAAAGCCTATGTGAAAAATAATTATTCTTGCTATACTTTATACCAATAATCAGTCCAAGTATAATAAAGCAAATTGGTCTTACCATGATATGTCTTTAGTAAAAATGGGAAACTGGAAAGAGGAAAATTATGTTTCAAGAACTAAGGTATACCTGTTATTTGATTCTAGTCTCATCAGTTGTTTTGGAGGGTTTTTTCCCCAGCAATTTAGACTAGTTCTGCTTATTCCTGTGAACCAACCAGTGATCTCTGGCCAGTGCTCAAAAGAAACAGGAGGAATGGGTAATGTAAAAATCTGGATTCATATTCTAATTCTGGGTATGTATTGGTATCAGCTAGCAACTCCACATCAGCTTGTTGACAATAGTTGCCTAGTTCATAGAAAGCCTTGTTATTTAATTTACTTGGGATAATTTTACTTACTTTGCTTTACTGCTGTGGAATATATTCCTGTTGTACTTGTTGTGCAGGGATGCAGGATAAGCTTACCAAACATTTTCTTAAATCAAACACGTATTAATCTTCCAGATATCAACTTTTGTTGGAACTTGGAATTATAAATGGCCATACTGATACTTTCTGACTAAGTTCCTCTCTACCCCAAATACAAGAGACCCTAATAGTTTAGCAAGAATATCATCACCCCTATTCAGCCTGAAGAAGTTACAGAAGATAGATCTTTGCCACTCTGCAACCCTTAGGATTAAGGGTTCTCTTGTAAAAAGAAAGGAGGAAATATGTCAGAGGCATTAGAACCAGAGCTACTCCATCTTGAATAGGGGCTGGGTAAAAATAAGGCTGAGACTTATTGGGCTGCATTCCCAGGAGGTTAAGTAATTCTTAGTCACCGGATGAGATAGGAGGTCAAATTATATTTTCCAGCAAAAGTAAAACTATTAATAACATTGAATCAGAGTGAACAGGCAACCTACAGAAAGGTCAAAAAAGACCTTGCCAATAAAACAGCATATAGTAAAGAAGCTGGCCAAATCCCACCAAAGCCAAGATGGCAATGAAAGTGACCTCTGGTCATCCTTACTGCTCATTACATGCTAATTATAATGTATTAGCATGCTAAAAGACATGCCCAGCAGTGCCATGACAGTTTACAAATGCCATGGTAATGTCAGGAAGTTATACTATATGGTCTAAAAAAGGGAGGAACCCTCAGTTCTGGGAACTGCCCACCCCTTTCCTGGGAAACTCATAAATAATCTACCCCTTGTTTAGGATATAATCAAGAAATAACCATAAAAATGGCAGCTGAGCAGCCCACACTGCTGCTCTCCCTATGGAGTAGCAATTCTTTTATTCCTTTACTTTTTTAATAAACATGCTTTCACTTAAAAAAAAATAGACAAACAGAAAGCCAAGTCATGAGTGAACTTCCATTCACAATTGCTACTAAGAGAATAAAACACCTAGGAATACAACTTACAAGGGATGTGATGGACCTCTTCAAGGAAAACTACAAACCACTGCTCAAGGAAATAATAGAGGAAACAAACAAATGGAAGAACATTCTATGTTCATGGATAGGAAGAATCAATATTGTGAAAATGGCCATATTGCCCAAAGTAATTTATAGATTCAATGCTATTCCCATTAAGCTACCATTGACTTTCTTCGCAGAATTAGAAAAAACTACTTTAAATTTCATATGGAACCAAAAAAGAGCCCGAATAGCCAAGACAATCCTAAGCAAAAAGAACAAAGCTGGAGGCATCATGCTACCTGACTTCAAACTATACTAGAAGGCTACAGTAACCCAAACAGCATGGTACTGGTACCAAAACAGCATGGTACTGGTACCAAAACAGATACATAGACCAATGGAACAGAACAGAGGACTCAGAAATAACACCACACATCTACAACCATCTGATCTTTGATAAACCTGACAAAAACAAGCAATAGGGAGAGGATTCCCTATTTAATAAATGGTGCTGGGAAAACTGGCTAGCCATACGCAGAAAATTGAAACTGGACCCCTTCCTTACACCTTATAAAAAATTAACTCAAGATGGATTGAAGATTTAAATATAAGACCTAAAACCGTAAAAACCCTAGAAGAAAACCTAGGCAATACCATTCAAGACATAAGCATGGGCAAAGACTTCATGACTAAAACACCAAAAGCAATGGCAACAAAAGCCAAAACAGACAAATGGGATCTAATTAAGCTAAAGAGTTTCTGCACACCAAAAGAAACTATCAGCAGAGTGAACAGGCAACCTACAGAACGGGAGAAAATTTTTGCAATCTATCCATCTGACAAAGGGCTAATATCCAGAATCTACAAGGAACTTAAACAAATTTACAAGAAAAAACAAATAACCCCATCAAAAAGTGGGTGGAGGACATGAACAGACACTTCTCAAAAGAAGACATTTATGTGACCAACAAACATGAAAAAAAGCTCATCATCACTGGTCATTAGAGAAATGCAAATCAAAACCACAATGAGATACCATCTAACACCAGTTAGAGTGGCAATCATTAAAAAGTCAAGAAACAACAGATATTGACAAGAAATAGGAATGCTTTTACACTGTTGGTGGGAGTGTAAATTAGTTCAACCACTGTGGAAGACAGTGTGGCAGTTCCTCAAGGATCTAGAACTAGAAGTACCATTCGACCCAGCCATTTCATTACTGGATATATAATCAAAGGATTATAAATCATTCTACTATAAAGACACATGCATACATATGCTTATTGTGGCACTATTCACAATAGCAAAGACTTGGAACCAATTCAAATGCCCTTCAATGATAGACTGGATAAAGAAAATGTGGTACATATACACCATGGGATACTATGCAGCCATAAAAAAGGATGAGGTCACGTCCTTTGCAGGGACACAGATGAAGCCGGAAACCATCATTCTCAGCAAACTAACACAGGAACAGAAAACCAAACACCACACGTGCTCACTCATAAGTGGGAGTTGAACAATGAGAACACGTGGACACAGGGAGGGGAACATGACACACCGGGGCCTGTTGGCGGGTAGGGGCTGGCGGGGGCTAGGGGAGGGATAGCATTAGGAGAAATACCTAATGTAGATGATGGGTTGATGGGTGCAGCAAACCACCATGGCACGTGTCTACCTACATAACAAACCTGTATGTTCTGCACATGTATCCCAGAACTTAAAGTATAATTAAAAAAAAAAAAAGAGTAAGCTTTTTATATATAATGCAGAATGAGAAGTAAAGTTTTCAAGTTAAAGTAAATTAAAAATAAAAAAATTAAAAAGGTATTAATATTTAACTCAACTGTAAAACTGAATATGCTGAGTAGCTTCAAATATAATTTATATGCTTAAATAAATTATATCAAATTATAGATGCAAATGGTTAATATATAGAATTACACAATAATAATAGCAACAGGATCAATTTAAAAAAATTTCAAAGCATATTTTCCAGCGAAAGTACAACTACTAATAACATTAATTTCTTAAAAATTATTTTTAGTAAACTTTTTTAGTAGACTTTTACTCAATATGAGAACATCTTTTAGCTTATTTAGCTGCTAGATATCCACTCAGATATTGTTGGCATTTTTTTCCTTTTAACATTTTACAAAATGAATGATGAATTGATTAACTTTTGTCAAATTAAATAATGCAATATAAAATATTTTGGTTTAATTCTGAAAGCCTAATGCGCACAAAAAGCATGAGGATCAAATATAAACAACACCCACAATGTGGCCAAGAGCAGCCCATAGCCATGCTTGGGCCATCTTCTTGCAATATGACTTTAAGATGGAATAATCATGCATTAGAAAATTCTTTAATCACAGCCATCTATTCCACATAGTTTTGTAACACTGATCTTCCATACATTTTGCGTATTTTTCAATTATTCAATTTCTATACTGCTAATGTGACACCCCAAAAACAACAGCAAAAACCAGTAATAGAAATTAAATACTAAGGAATAAGGTTTTATTATTTAGGGTTGAGCTTTGTAGGGCTACAAATCATTGTAATAGCTAAGATTTTTTTTCCCCCTCCATGAACCAATTTTAGCCCTGTTGGGGGTGATATCACCCCTGTTGAGAGGTCATGGTCTAAATAAGTATCATTTGTCACTCCTGTTTCTAAAATAATCTGGTAGGCCTCAATACCTCCTTTCTTCCTCTCTGCTCCGTTCTGCACAATGCTGTCATATGATTTCTCAAAACATAAATCTGATCACCCCACCTCCTTCAATGCTTTCAGTGCTTTCAGAATGAAGCCACAGTGCCCAATGCTGCCTACAAATCATGCATAACTTGGTCCTAACTCTGGTTTCATCTCATACAACATTGTCCAACCCTTTCTGCACTTCACCAGCACTAGGCTTCATTTCACTGAACCAATTCATGCCACGGGGACTTCATACATGCTGCTCTTCTGCCTGGAAGCCACATCTCTGCCTTTTTTGTTTAGTTAAAGGCTACTTCTTCAGATTGTTGCTTAATCATTCCTTCCTCAAGGAATCCTTTACTATTATCTTCAATTTCATCAAATCTGCCTTTAATAAACTGTGATACAGGCATACCTTCCCTTCAATAGCATTCATCACAGTTGTAATTTTATATTTATTGTGCTGTAAGTGTTATAGTTGCTATACTCTATAGTTTTTTTCCCATCAGTATCTCCCCAGTATCTAGCACAAGTCTGGTACATGGTAGATGAACAATGAATTTATTAAAGGAATGCATAATTGATGAATTAATTATGTTTTAATGAACTTGAGTAATTCAAAGAGGTGAAAAGTGAATGACATCCATACCATAATATTCAGCAAAGGCTTAATGAGGCAAAAGTAAAACTATTACAATAAGTATAAACTATAATAACAATATGACTCTATGCCTTGAGTCTTCTACTAAATTATATTCCAGGAATCTTATTTTCAAGTCCAATTAAATAAATTGTGTAGGTTGCCACATCATCACTTTAGAATGCCATCATATGTAGTGAATGCTAAGACTGTTCTAAATATAACTACTTTTCGATATGTCAGATCACATCCTAAAAACTTGTAGTGCCTTAGGGACATCATTGTGAACCACAATTATCATAGCACAACTCAGCAGTCACAGACAACACAGGCTTGCTTTCAGGATCTGTCAAAAATGCTGCACCAGCATTTTGCACTTCAGCCTTCTGCTGTGCTCTGGGCTGAAGACAGTACCCTGGCATACACCAAGCAGGCAAAATTAGCTCTCACAAGCCTTATCCATAGGAAATGGATAAGGCAACCACTAACCTCTATCCATAGAAAATAGCCTTCATGCCATTTATGGTACAAGTGTTCAGCGTTGTTCCTGCTGAGGACAGCAATAATGTAGTGAAACGTGTAACAGGTTTTAGTCAGAAATTTGGGACTTAATCCTGCCTCCATTATCAACCAGTTGGATGATCTTGGAAAATGCATTTGACCTCTTTATACCTCAGTAGAAAGTTAGAATAAATCAGTAGTTGAAACATTTTCACTACTAAGCTCTCCTGTTAATAACTTTTAACTTATAAACCTTGTGCTTCAAAATATTATATTTAGTAAAATTCACTTACTGAGCAGTAAATTTTGTTTTGTTAAAAATTCTGACAAATATCTAAGGGGGTTAGGAATGGTGGCAAACAGAAAAGGGGAGCTGTGGGAGGCAGAAGGCAGGGTACATGAATGGGCTGGAAGGAGATGTCAGGGAATTAATGTCCTGTTTTTATAGAACAAAGACCTATATGACTGAGTACGTTAGAGAAACAAACTCCAGCAAAAGTAGGATTTTCTCTAGGTATTTTGACATATTAAAATTAGCTTATAACACCCATTATTACCTTTGTAATTATCCAAAGATCTGGGGCTGGACACTATAGCACAAGTTGATTCCTGAGGTGCCTAGGAAAAGTGTGCTTCAAAATGAATTTCTATTAAATGAGTTTTGAGTCACCGACTTCTGTAATCAAATTAGGGAAATTTGGGGTGGGGGGGCAGACAAGGGGAGTTATCTCTTATAAATGTAAGTTACATGTTTAAAAAAAAGTCATACAATTCAAGGGAAAATATTTCTGTCCTGCAAATACACATTCAAAATATTAATTGTATAAATATGTCCTATCACTGGTTTAAATTCATTTACATTATACATTCCCAGTGAGTACACTATTACACTCAATTGGGCAAAAACTATTTATTGCGGGATGCTCAAAAAATCTTAATATTGCAATGGCATATGGGCCGCCAAAGCTCAACCCTACCTGGTAAAATCTCATTTCTTAATTCTATTTAATTCCTCTCATTGGGTTTTGGATTTGAGAGAGGTATCACATGAGCAGCACGGGCACTGAATTCACCAAAGGTACACAAAATACATGCCAGATCAATGCTACAAAACTATACACATAGACAGCTGCGAATTGAAGTCTTTCTCTCGCTTGATGGCTCAATCTTAGACTCCTCAGAGTTTCAAGAAGTGGCCTGCTCATGGCTATGGGTTGCTGTTGGCCTGTGGATGTTGTTTATATTTGTTCCTCATGCTTTTGTGTGTGAGTTGGGCTTTGAGAATTAAACAAGAATAGTTTACATTTTATTTAAGCTGAAAAATATCATGTGATCCATTATTAGTTATATCAAGTGCTAAAAAAATCATATCTGAATAAAATCTAGCAACTACATTATATTCTCATATCAAGCATAAGCCTAAAGTTAACTTATTAAGAATAGTTTTTAAGAAATCAATTTAATATTTTTATTTTGGCTGGAAAAATAATACCTTGGAATGATTTTTCAAAAATTTGATTACATTTCTATCATTCTTACATATTTATATAAATTTCTAGGATTTGACATCTCTTTTGAATTTAGTTCCTTTAGAATTTTTTGTATTTAACAGCTGTCATTTTAAAAATTATTTTCTTAGTTTATCCAATTATTTTCCAGTTAAAAGTGAGAGTGACTATCATAACTTTCTACATTCTAACTGGAGCAGAATGTTATTTATTTTAATGTTGCCGTATTGATAGAGAGGAAAAATTAACAGGATACAGGGATTCTACACATTTGAGAAAGAAGAAGGGGTATATCAGTATCTGAGGTGAAGATTATGTCTCCAGGCTAAAGACACTGATACACTAGGCACTTTATTCTGAAGGGGGTCTCTATATAGGGGAAAGGAGCAAATCTATTTCTTACAAATGGGCTCCAACACTGGGGATGATGCTGATTCTCAAATTGTGGGGCTTAAGCTCTTTAAACTCTTCTTATGTAAAGTCAGTTGATCCATGCCTTTGAACTAAAATTTCCTGTAGTTTCCTTTTAGGGTCAAAAGCAGATGTGAAACCCCATTCAAGACTTTTCTCTTTGGTCCAGAAAGAGATGTTAGCCAAAATGCTAGATGAGATCAAAGATCTAGGAAGAAGCTCTAGTTTCTAATGTCCATGTATAGTCACCCTGTGTGGGGCACAGTTTGCAGATGCCTGAAGCTAGGCAGGGTATGTATCTTTCTGAAGTTGCATATTCTGATAAATAATGGTTTTCCATAGCTAATCATCCTGAAGAGGAAAACCTGTCATTAAGTCTGCTAAATGAGCCAGTCAAGGAACTTTGTGCTAGAGAATAAGTTTTTGGCTGGGCACAGTGGCTCATGCTTCTAATTCCAACATTTTGGGAGACCCAATTGGAAAGATAACTTGAGTCTGGAAGTTCAAGAACAGCCTGGACAACATGGCAAGACCCTGTCTCTATCTTTAAAAAAAAAAGTTACCAAAAAGAGAGAGAATGAATCTTTCTACTTTGTTGCAGTATATTAGGTATTTGGGGAGCAGATACCTTAGCTACATCCAGACCTGATGGAAAGGACTAAATATTTCCTGCAGGTGTTAGACTTTGAGCTGAACACTGTAACTGGAAGATGTGGATGGGTTTCTCCTTTGGACAGAAGGTGAGTATGTTCTATGTGTCAAAAAAAGAGTATGAATATTTGGGTGACCAAAGTGGAGGGCATTGTGGCTGAAGCTGCTAATGTATTATTTTTTGATTGCTGTCATAACAAATTGCCATAAACTTAGTGACTTAAACCAGTGGTCCCCAACTGTTTAGGCCTCAGGGATTGGTTTTGTGGAAGACAATTTTTTCACAGACTCAAGGGTGGGGTGGGAGATGTTTCAAGATGAAACTGTTCCACCTCAGATCATCAGGCATTAGATTCTCATAAGGAGCGTGCAACCTAGATCCCTCACATATGCAGTTCACAATAGGGCTCATGCTCCTATGAGAATCTAATGTCAACACTCATCTGACAGGAGGTGGAGCTCAGGCAGTAATGCTTACCTGCCCCTCAGCTCCTGCTGTGCAACCCAGTTCCTAACAGATAACAGATGAATGAATAGATAACAGGCCATGGATCCATGGCCCAAGGATTGGGGACACCTGGCTTAAACAAAAAAAAAAATTATTATCTTTCAGTTTTATAGACTAGAAGTTTGACATGGACCTCACTGGGCTAAGATTAGGTGTTAGCTGGGCTGAGTTCCTTTCTGGAGATCCTAGGAGAAAATCTATATCCTTGCATTTTCCAGTTTCTAAAGGCCACCTACATTCCTTGGCTAATGGTTCCCTTTCTTCATCTTCGAAGCCAGCAATGGTGGGTTGAGTCCTTTTCACATGGAATCTCTGACCCTCATCTTAGCTCCCTTCTTACCATAGCTTGGACAAATTATCTGCTTTTAAGAATCTATGTGATTAGATTGGGCCTACTGGGATAATCCTGGATAATCTGCCTGTCTAAAGGTCCTTACCTTAATCACATACAAAAAATCCTTTTTCCTATGAAAGATAATATATTTACAGAAATATTCTAGTATTAGGATGTAGACATCTTTGGGGGACAATTATTCTACCTACCATGGCTAAGTACACTTCAATATTAATGTTCTTCTTCGTCAAAAGTATTTACTAAAAACTGGGAATATCACTATAAATGTCCATGTCATTTACTAAAAACTGGGAATATCATGGCCCAGAATAAAGACCATGTTTCTCCACTTCCTTTGATGTGACTAAATTCTATGATGGGATGTAAATGAAAGTGATATATGCAGCTTCTGGAAGTTGCCTTAAAGAGGGAGGGCATTTCTTTATCTTTTATCCTTCCTGCTGGCCAAAATGAACATATGAGGAATGAAGGTGGATTAGACATCTTTAGCCAAGATATAGAAGGTGCATAATGAAGGTGAAAGAGTAATGAGACAAGAAGAGTGTGTCTCAGTTAGCTATGGAATCACTATATCAATCCTATGTTCTTAATGTGAGGGAAAATATTAAGTCTATTTTCCTACCCACTGTTACTTGGGAGTTTTGATACTCACTGTCAAAGCTAATCCTATCAAATACAAAGTGCAATAAAGTTGCCAGTCCAGTGTACAGAAAGTGAGATAAATGGATGAGGAACGAGAAAACAGGATTTGAGATTTCTCCAGACATTGGCCAGTTGAAGAAGGAGAAGCTATGGGTATGGCCATCCTCCCTACCCTCCCCCACAAACTCAAGAAGAAGGTGTAACTGCAGGACACAAGAGAATTACAGGGCTCAAATACATCAGCCTTCTCCATTATGAGAGTCTCTCATTAAAGTTCTTCTCTGCAAACTTTGGAACAGTCAAGTTTTAATTTTAAACCTTATCAGTTTTCACTAGGAAAAGAAAAAGGATGCCCAAATCTCTGTGACTTCAAAACAGCAAAGGCTTATTTCTCATTCACTCTACATGTTCATCTTGGGTCAGTTGGGAGCTCTGCTCATTTTAAGAATTCAAAAGCCCAGGCAGAGAGAAGCCCATCTTTGCATGTGCTTCCTTGCTCATGGCAGCAAAAAAAAGGGGCAGTATGGTGAATCATGCACTGGCTCTTAATGATGGTGCTCAGCACAGCAACACTATTCACAATAGCCAAGAGGTAGATGCAATCCAAATGTCCACTGATGGATGAGCAGATGAATAAAATATGGTATATTCATACAATGGAATATTACCCAGCCTCAAAAAAGGGAGGAAATTCTGTCACATACTACCACATGAATGGACTTTAAGGACATTATGCTAAGTGAAAGAAGACAGTCAATAAAAAGACAAATACTGTATGATTTAACTTATGTGAGGGACCTAGAGTAGTAAAATGCATACACAGTAAGTAGAATGGTGGTTTCCAGGGGCTGGAGGAGGTGGAAAAGGGAAGTTGTTTGATGGGTATAGAGTTTTAAGTTTTGCAAGATGAAAAGGTTTTGGAGATTGGCTTCACAACAATGGGAATTTACTTAACACTACTGAACTATATACTAAAAATGGCTAAGATGGTCAATTTTATGTTATGTGTTTTTTTGCCACAATAAAAAAAAAATGATACTCAGAAAAGACACACATCACTTCTGTTCACATTTAGTTAGCCAAAGCAAGTTACATAGTTATGCCTACCTTTAAAAGATGGGGAGGTGAAGTGCAATCCTGTCATGAGGGAGTAAAGCAGAAATATTTGGTGAATGGTATTAACAATAATTGAAGTCTTCACTTCAGGGCATGAAATATTTCATCTTTCTTCCCACATACAAAATGCATTCATTTACTTTCCTCCAAGGGAAGAAAACTCAAAAGTCTCAGTGATGGCATCAACTTTAAAACCCCGGATCCCTGGAAGATGCATGGCAGTCTTTACGTCAGGAGATAATGTGAAGGAGCCTGTAAAATAGGTCTGTGTATATCTCCTTTTGATCCAGAGATCTGACCCTCCCACCTCCCACTCACACATTATCCAGTGGTAGAACAGAGTCAAGATACCTTCAACAAATACTCACATTTAAAAGCAGAAGAATGGGAAACATATGGCAGACATTGGCCTGTCATTGGCAGTCATTGGCCTTTTAATATTAGACTGGGCAGATGTTTTAAACCTCCTACCCAGAGGATGGGAAATGTTCCTTTAACAGGCTGGCTTTCCTGAAAGGAGCTCCCCTGTCCACTGATCCCTGTGATTCTTGGATTCTCCCTTTGGGAAAGTCCTCTTTCAGCTTTCTCTGAATAGGCACTCTGCTTCCTGCCTATGAATGGTAGAGAGTCCAAGAGCCATGTTAAGTCTCAAACTGAAACAATCACATTTAATCCAGGTTAGAGACTTTGTTTAGCAGTAAAATTGTCTTACAAAATTAACCTTGGTTGTCTTCTGACTTACTCGCATGTTTCTTTCTAGACATATTTATTTGCCATATTTCCGTGTTTTCTTGCTCCAGCAGTTCTGTTTTACCTCCCTCTCTCTTTTCTCCCTCTGTCTCCTCTCCCCTAGTTATAGGTTCCTTGAGCCTAGCAGTGACAGCTACGCTGTCCCATGAACCAATGTAAGTCATTCTGGGCCATTTGGTCTAATTGAAGGGCACCACACCTTAATTCATGATCAGTGATCTGATCCTTGCCACAAAGCTGAGTTTTAATGTGCTTTTGTTGCTCAAAGGATCAATTTTACTTTTCATTATTTAGACTGAGAAGCAGTTGCCTTTTCCAACCTTACAAATTCTTGACTTTGTAGACTCTCTAAATCTCTTTCATCTATCCTAACAAACTGACCAAGTCTTCTCTGAACATATCTTTTTCTTATAATATCTTATTAAATACAATTAATAATAGGCAATAAACAGTAATGATAATCTGTTTTCAACCTCTTCCCCAAAATTAGATATGCCTTTTGCCTTCAAATTACTGTAGGCAATAGTCTTACCAAAGTTTTCCCCACTAGAAAAATAATTTCCATTCTTCCAAGCTTCAGTAATAGTTTGCTTGATTCCCTCCGACCAGCTGTTAAGCCAATGCCACTCATTTTAGGGTTTGTTTTATTATTAAAGCAGAACCTTTCTCTTAGGATCTAAGTTCTATATCATTTCAGGATAAGATAGATAATCCTGCGGAAACAAATTTCCCTCAAATCTCAGCAGCTTAAATACCAGGTTCATTTTTAGCTTTGACAGCTCTATGTCCATTGGAAGGGGGTCTTCAAAGGGTTCTGTTCACTGTGATCACTGAAAGAAACACATGGGCAATCTCCATATCAATATCTGTTTCCATAATCAGCTCCAGTGAGAGTGTGACTCTTTTTTGTTTTTGTTGTTGTCGTTCTTTGATTTTTTTTTTTTTTTTTTAGACAGGGTCAGGCTCTGTCACCCAAGCCATAGTGCACTGGCACAATCTCATCTCACTGCAACCTCCACAACCTCTCTGGCTCAAGCAATTCTTCCACCTCAGCCTCCTGAGTAGCTGGGACTACAGGCACATGCCACCATGCCTGGCTAATATTTGTGGGTTTTTTATTTTTGGTAGAGATGGGGTTTCACCATGTTTCCCAGGTTGGTCTTGAATTCCTGGGATCAAGCAATCCACCTGCCTTGGCCTCCCAAAGTGCTGGATTACAAGTATGAGCCATTGAGCCCAGCCAAGTATGTCTCCGAAAGCTGGAAATATTTGGTAAGCAACACTAAAGGAAGCTCCGTGGTTCTGGATTCAGTTGTAGAGAACAGAACCCACTCTATGTAATTTAAGGAGAAAAGGTTTCAAAGATTCAATAGCCTATAGGATAGCTCAGAAGATGAAAGAGACAGACTGTAGGTTGAGCTTTCAGAAAAGTCTCCCAAAATCACACTCAGAACAAGGTCGTCAAAGGAGCTGTGTCTCTTTTGCAAGCAGGAATCCACTAGTATCAGGACTCCATAAGAATAAAAATACTTTCTCAATCATAAAGCCCCTGTCTCTGCCAGTTTCAGATCACACCTCACCTGCTACAGTCTATGCCTACAGAGTGAATGCAGGGAGACGTGCCTCTCCGAATCCACAATGCTGGTGCCTGGGATCTTTGCTGATGTTGTTTTTAGGAAAACAAGAAGCAGCAGACACAACAGATGTAGCAAAAGCGTAGCCTCTTCCTAACCTTCACTGTCTATACCTCATGCTAGTGCATCTAATTAGCCAAATGCAAATTACATCCAGAACCTCAGCTGTAGTGGGGACTCCAGCATCTAGAGTGAAGGGAGTCACACTAAAACTGAGATGGAGTTGGGCAACAATCCAGCATCTACATTGGTAAAACATAGCAACAGGCCATATTATGGAGCATCCCGTTCTATAGCAACAATAAAATACCTCTTTTAATCATTTTTATCCCTGCCTACTTCAAAGTAATTTTAAGAGGTTTATGCTAACTGTTCATAATCAGGCCCTTAGGGATTCAGGAAAAGTTAAAAATTTTCTGTGCTCTCTTTTATCATTTTAGGGGGAGCATAATATATTTGCTTCAAAAGAAATATGTTAAGCATCATCCTTCCAGGATATGCACATTCCCATAGTTTGGTGGTTTATCATCTTCAATTTTCACATCAATTCCATGAAGCAGTGTATCAGTTAGGGATAGTATTCAGCTGCATGTCACAAACATCCACTTAAAGTGTCTTGATCAAACACAGTGTTTATTTTCCAAACATTAAAGGTAGACTAAAGCTGGACAATCTGGGGCCACTGCAGAGACCTCGAGGCCTGCCTTTCTGCTCTTTCACCCCAAACTGTGGCCCTTCTCTTTTTGGACATAGACGGCTATTCTACTTCCAGACATTGTTAGCAACTTCCAGGATAGAAGGAGAGGAAGAACAAAGGTACAAGGCATCTAGCTACCTGGCTAGGTTTGCCCTGTTATTTGGTGGTGTTTACACAACCACCTTGTGACTTCTGCATATATTTCATTAGTCCCAGAGGTGTCACAAAGCAACCTCTATCTGCCAGGAGCTGGAGGAACGAAAGACTGTTTTGTTTTGTTTTGTTTTGTTTTGACCAGGCCTATTGCCAAAATCAGAATTCTGTTAGTAGGAAGAAAGCTAGTGTGAATATTGGGCAGGTAACTAGCAGTACCTGCCTTGAATAGACATTATTTTTCTCATTTTACGATAAGGAAACCAGGGTTCAAAGAGGTTAAGTAATGTAATGCTAGCTCAATAGCTTGAGGTTTGAATTCATGCCTATGACTGCAAATTCCAAACTTTTTGATAAACATTTATTTTTAAAATGGTTAAAACTTAATTTTTTTTTGACATGTTAAGAGGTAAATTGGATTATTTGGGGGGGGGGGGAAGAAAAAACAATGCATTTGCTTAAGATTCCAGAGAACAGAAGTAGGAGTGGGAATGAGAAGGCGGAAAAGGATGAGAGATTTTCTGTGGGAGTAGCACAATTCCGTGTTTTAAAAACAACAAAAACCCTATGCAGATAAGCAGCCTTGAAGATTATGGCATATTTCCAGGCTAGTTTTCCACTGCTGGGCAAAAATTTATTGCCTTGTGGCTAGAATTCATTCTGACCTGGTCAAACTCATTTTATTGGATAACTCTTTCTTAGTGCTTGAGAATTATAAGAGTTATTAACCAAGCTAACCCGAAAATCATCTCCAGTTGCTACATAGTATTTTTCAGAGTGATTCATTCGACTCTTATTTCCCCAAACTAGCATTTTCTTGCTTTCATTGAGAAAAGGAAAATGGTATGATATCTCTGAAAGGCAAGACCACTGGGAGTAGTGACAGAGATGGGGTTACTGGATGTTCCTTACAAGCTCCCATGAGATTTGAAGGACATGCAGAAAATATAGGTAGTCAAAATCACTAGCTTAAAGAAGAGGGTGTGGTCCTATTTGAGAGTGTACTGGCACTGACAGTAGTTTACAAGAATGTGCAATTCAGTCAGAGAGCTCTGCAACAACCACTCATTGGTCTTTGGCACCTTGCAGCTTGTGGCTTTTTACCTAAGGGGATGGGATGGAGTCCTAACTTTGCTGTATCCTCACCATGAACTTTGGGGATTTCCTTCCCTTAACTTTCTCACCTCCTTGAGCCTGGATGGCTCTTGGCACCAGCCATGCTAACAATCTGACAAAAAGGAATGGCTAAACCAATGTAGCCCAATCCCTGGTTCTATCTACTGAGCATATCTAATTCATCCCCAAATTGTCATTTGGGAACTACAAAAAGCAAATTAATCACACTCCTGTGAGTTTAAGCAGCAAGAGCAAGAAGCAGAGGTAAATACCACAGAGATTGAACCTGAAAAGTACCGGGGGTAGGAAAACTGTGTAAAACATACCTGGGGTAAAGAATCTGCACAAATATTAAATTTGATTGAAGGTTGGGAAAACAAAGAGTGGTTTCCTTGGAAGGTCACAGAATGCCCTGGCTCCTCTTGCTGTTAATGCAGTTGTGAGGTATGCTTATGCAATCATTGACATTTAGCCTTGAAAGGGTGTGGCTTATAGGGCTTTGGCCAAGGTAAGTTCCCTTTGAGGATTTGGGGTCAGGGATTTTCATCTTCCAGGGGCCCAAGGAGCTGCCTAGAGGGGCTGCCTGGGAAGAAGAAGACACTTCTAGGTATCTGGATGTGTGCAGCTTTTAATCACTCTTCAGGTTCCTTGCAACTAGAGAAAAGGAAGAATGTGAAATCAACAGGTTGTGCCCAGCAAAACTGAGATGGAACAAAAGCACAAAGTGAGGTTTGTGGGGCAAGTTTCACCCACAGAATTATGCTCCTGCTCTGGAAGTGTGTTGAGAACTCCACAGGCTTTTATAGATATCTGTCATCAGAATCCAGGTACTGGCATTCAGCAAATATTTGTTGAAAGCAAGGGCCTAGTCTATTAATTACTCTAGTCTTCAAATTATAGTGTAAGCAACACGTGAAAAGCTTGTTTGAAAATGCAGATTTCCAAGCCTAGCCATTCAATACCTTGGGCTTGGGGCCTGGGGATCTGCACTATTATCAGGCAGCTCATTTGGTTTGGGACCATTGGTTCTTGGACTCGTCTTGTTGCTTTGTAAAAACTAACCTTGGTCTCTTCAAAAGTTAGCACCCAATCAAAGTAGAGACTTGACTGGAAAATACAAACAAAATATTCTTTTGCCATCTCTTATTTGTTGTTTTTGATGTTGTTTTGTTACATAACTGAATTCTTCACTGCATTTTTTTTGGCCTATTTATGGAAGAATAGTAACTTAATCTGGAATTACAAACTATCAGAAGCAACACACTATCATTTTCACTTTTCCCTTTCTTCCTTTCTCCCTTTGTCTGTCTGTCTCTCTCTCTCTCTGTGTGTGTGTGTGTCTGTCTGTCTATGTTTCTGTCTCTTTCTTTGCCTTAATGATAGTCATGACTATCATTTGTTTTGCCCTGCTGTCTGAAAACTGCAAAGTAGGTGTTCAGTTGCAACTATCAGAAGAAACAATATGTAGATTCTGAATCTGACTTCTCCAGTAATTTGTCATTACTTACAGCAAAAGCCTAAGGGACCCTGCCTGTGTCTGCCTGAAAGAGGAAAAGAGGGACAGTTCAAGAGGGAGGTGATTTGCAAGTCATTCTTTCCTCTGAAAACTTCCTCTAAGCCTGGTGTGGTGGCCTGCACTTACATAACTACTCAGGAGGCTGAGGCAGGAGGATCTCTTTAGCCCAGCAGTCTGAGGTGCAGTGAGCTATGATTGTGCCACTGCATGCCAGTCTGGGCAACAGAGTGAGATCCTACCTCTAAAAAAAAAAAAAAAATTAATATTAAGCATTTGTTTTGGAACTTCAAAGAGTCACAATATTTATTAGCAGTGGCATTCAATTTTTTTGACCAAGACCATACTAAAAACAAATTTCATGTCACAATTCAACATACACACATACATATGTGTGTTGTGTATGTGCTTATATGAGCACATATGGAAAATCGAAACAATTATCTTATGAAACATTACTTACCTTTACAATGTGAAATACACTCTGCTATTTTCTATGCTTGGCCCTTTCTTTGCTTTTCTTGTCCTTCCCTTCTCCCTTCCTTCTCTCTCTCTCTCTATTTCTCTCTCTCTGTGTGTGTGTGTGCGTGTGTGTGTCTGTCAATGTCTATCTCTTTCTTTTCCTTAATAATAGTCATGACACCATAAATGGTTTTGCCCTGCTGTTTGAAAAATGTGAAGTAGGTGTACAGTTCCAACAGTTTTGAGCAAGAAAAAAGAGGAGAGGAGCTGGAATTGGAAAACAAGTTTGTTCACTATTTTTTTTTTCTTTCTTTCTTAGTAACTCCCGTTGATTTATCCAGGTCTACCTTAGCTAAGATAGTATACGCATCCTACTTTTACTGTCTTAGAAGCTGATATTCCAAAGTAGTAGAAACGCTCAGTGGAATATATTGATAAACAAATGAGTCTGTACTTCTTACCAGCTTGACCTCCTCACTGTCTTGTATGTGACATGCTCATTTCTGCCCAGATGTCTTTATCTCTTAACCTAGAATTCCAGCTACCCGCCAAATCATTCTCTTTGCCTACTCCTCTTACTTCCAGGACCACCAGTAGAGGTTTGCTCTGACATTCCTAGATCTTGAAGGCTACCAAAGGTATAAGGGAGAACACTTCATTTCCTAGAGTAGTGCTCAGTCAGGTGCAATCTACATCAAAGGAAAGATAAGCGATGCTGTTGTTTTTCAATCAAAGCTGTTATTTTCATAACTTTTAAATGAACTAAAGATTCCAAGGACTCAAGGTCCTCACAATCAGCTTTCCTTATCCAACAAGCAAGCTTCAGTTTCATTGTAGCATTTTTATTGTGTGCAGTAAAAACATTCACAATTTTGTTTGCTGTTGTTGATCTGTTTGGTTTTGAAAAAAAATTAACAAATAAGTCAATTTTCTGAGTTATTTTTCATCACAGAGGAGAAATATTCACTTTAGCACTACTTTTGTTGTGGCACCTTTCCATCTCCCTAAAGAAAAATAGCCATCCGGTCCAGATTGCAAGTGCTACTCAGTATCCTTCTCACATATATCTTATTAAAAATGTTTTCACCGACTTTTTCTTTATTTAACTATCAAGCACTTGGCAAATTAATCTCTTGCAAGATGTCTTCATTATAAATATTATTTTAATGATAAAATTATTAACCTGTAAATTTTTATCTAGCTGTAAGCAGTTAGTTTTTATCTTAGTTCATTTCAGTATGCTATTGTCATTCACTGAATGTCCGAGAACAGGGAATCTATCAAAAATAATTGAGATCATGTCAAAAGGACGCAAGCACTAATTTGAAAGGGCATGCATTGGCTAAGATGTGGTAAAGGAGCATTAAAAAGGTAATAATAATGATAGCAATACACTGATGCACACCAAATATGTAAAAATCCATGAGTTCATAAAGATGTTTCAAAAAAGAAAGTAATTAACCACCCCTGGAGTGTGCTAGATCAATTAATGTATTCTGAAAATCACTAAAGAAAAAGTGAAATATTAAATTTCATTGCTTGATGATATTTTTAGTACATATTTGCAGCCTCTGTGTTACCAAAGTGGATTTGGTCATATTCATAATGTAAGGCTTCAACACATTTTCCTATGATGTGAGCTTTGCCTGATAAGATGATTCTGAAACTAACTTTGTCCGATTTTGCTTTTTCTATAATTTCATATGAATGAAATCATTCAGTGTGGTCTTTTTTATTTGGCTTCTTTCATACAGCACTTTGTTTTTGATATTCATCCATGTAGGAAAATTTATTCCTTTTTATTGCTGAGTAGTATTCCACTGTATGTGCTCATCACAATTTGCTTCCCCATTCACTAGCACTTTTCTTGCATCTGCTGAAAGGATTGTTTTTGCCCTTTATTCTATTAATTCTGCCAATTACATTGATTGATTCTCAGATTTTAAAAAAGCAGCTTTGCATTCCCAAGATAAGCCCCACAGGTCATGATGTATTGTCCCTTTAAATGTTGAGTTTCATTTAGTAAAATTTTGTTCACAGCTTTTGTGTCTATGTTTATGAGCGATATTGGTCTGTAAGTCTCTTTTCTTTTGAAGTCTTTCACTGGTTTTGGTATCAGAGTAAATCTGTTCTCATAAAATGAATTCAGAAATACTTTTGCAATGCTCATTTTATGCCTTGCAGAACTTTGAGAAACATTACGCATAAAGTGTAACATGACAGGTGTCATTCAAATATATGTTTCAAATATAAAATAATCAGTTTTTACCTTGTTATTTCTTTTCCTAATTTCCATAACAAGCATGTCCTATTCGTCTTCACATCTAGTTTGAAGTTGGTTGAATTAGTGAGTGATTTATAATCACAGATTTTAGAAAATTAGAGCTAAGTGATTTTAGGGACTATTGTCACTATATATCTAAAGGGGGAAATTGAGGCCTTTAGAGGTTGCCACGCTCTTCCAGAACAGAGTACCTTCCCACGCTTTACAGGTTCCCATCATGTAACATTCACTAAAAGCCTTTATGGGTAGGAAATGTATGAAGTAATTGCTTTGTATATATTTACATTATAAAGTTTACGTATTCATTCTTACTCTTTTTCCTTCCTATGAAGGCACACACTGTTCTTATTCTTACAATCTCAAAGAGAGAGCAGCGAAACAATGAAACTTCAGGGTTGTGTGGCCTGGAGGCTACTAGTTGAACTGGGCATGCTCAGTCGCCAGGCAGATTATTTTCGGTGAAGTGGAAACTACAACAGCGCGTACCGCGCGCGGAGGTGGGCGTGCCCTCGTGGAATTTAGAACGTTGCCTCAGCCAATGGGGCCTCGCGGCTGGCTGGCGGGGCTCCTCATTGGAGCAGCAGGGAGGCTAGCACAGGGCCCCCGGAGGGAGCCGCGGAGGTGCAGGTCGAAGAGGCCGGGCTACGTCGTGCCCTGCGCGTGAGCAGCTGCAGCGGCAGAGGCAGCATCCAGCGGCGGCGCCAGCAGTTCCAGCCCGTTGCTTTACTTTTTGCTTCACCGACATAGTCATTATGCCGAAGAGAAAGGTAAGTCTTACCAAAAAAGATTTCAAAAGCCTTCAAATTGTGCTTACAGTAAATCCTGGCATTGCAATGGCTCGCGCAGAACGCGCGCGGTGGTAACCTGGGGATTGGGAATCTCTTCGCTCCTCCACGCTTGTTTTTAGATGCCTGTTGCAGAGGTTCCTCTCTCCCCCGCCCCCCCCCCCCCCCGCCCCGTCCTCATCGATCTCTTAATGTTACTTTCTCTCCAGTGACGCGGTTTCCCCTCTTTGAACTCATTCACGCTGGAATGTTTTCCACCCCCAACAACAAGAAGCAAAAGCGGCTTTCCATTCCAAAAGGGAGTTTCCTCTTTGCAAACTGCCAGGTTGCGAATTAGTGTGAAGGGAAAACAGCGAGAGGAGAAAAACAAGTACAAGCGTATGGAGAGGGAAGAAAATAAATCAGGCAAATGTTGAGATTATTCCCATGCGGCTGTGCCCGTGGGCTAGGTGCGCCGCGGTGGCTTCGAGGCTAAGGGAGAGAGAAAGCCATGTTTAAAATAGCGCTCACCCTCCTGCTCGCCTCCGCGGCAGACCCGTATGTACCAACTCCAGTGTCAATCAGGGCTGGGGCCGGCGAGGCGGGGCCTGGCGGCCTGGACCTACCCGCAGTTCGGGGCGGGAGCAGCGGAGTTGGCAGCGTGGAAGACGGGACGGCGCCGGGGCGTCCAGTATGGCTCGTCCAAGGTCAGGGGGCTACCAGGTCCTCCCCAGCGACTGGAACTCACGCTCGGTTGGGGAAGGCGGGGTCCGCGCGCTATCCGCCTCTCTGCGCGTATAGCGAACTGGAGTCATTTTTGTCTTGTCTTCCGCCCCTTGCGGACTGTCCCCTTCTGCGCAGGCCCCGGACACCAACTACCACATTCGGGGACTCAAATCTCCCTCGGGGTGGGGCTTCGACTTGTCCCAGGGAGGGAAGAGAAGGCTTTCCTCCTCCCCGAGAAACCAGTGTGTGATGGCTGGTTCCTAAGCAAGTGCTTTGCACCCTCCCACCGCCAGCCTCAATGTTTCCAACAGTGTCAACCAGTGTGGGTATTAAATTTGAAGCAAAATTACACCTAGTATCCTGCTTTATCGAAGAACATGGACTAATTTGTGTGTAAGAGTGACCGCTTTATTTTAAAATACTGAAGTTTTAAAAATTCAAAAGCTTTCCCCTTCTTATATGTTATTACTAAGAATTGGGTGGAAACTTGTCTCCTACCCCACTTTTTAAAAATGATAATAATTGGAAGTGTTCAAAAGTCTTAGAGTTTGTTGTGCACATACTGTGTGCCTCACGTTGTGCACAATTTGACTTGCATTATCTCATTTAATCCTGAAAATAGCTTGAGTGGTGTTACCCCCATTCAGCTGGAACTTAAAGACATAAATTGCCCTGCGTCTCACCAACCAGTAACTACTAGTAAAGATTTAATCAGATGCTATAGATCCCAAAGTCTTATTCTCACCCATATAGTACTAATTTACGAAAGGGTGGGTCAAGAGGAATTAAGGAAATCCAAAGGTACTCCCAGTTTAAGAAGACAGTTGGCATATTAAGAGCACTAATACTTGAGATTTATTATTTAAACTTAATTTTTATGAAGGTATTTTCTAGCCCTGTTTTATTAGAATTAGGATATTAAGTGATGTCACCATTTTCAGCATTTTGACTGATGGTTAATGATGGGTTGGAAATTCTAGTAGAGACAAAGGAACTAATCATCAAGATATGAGTTACAGAGTAAGTGAGCCGGGGGCCATCTTTTTTTCCTGGGAATTTTTAACAAATGTTTACATAAACAGTAGGTTAGGTGTGCACACTTTATGTATAATGGACCCTGACTATGAAACCCTTCCTTACTGTTTATTCAAGGGCCAGAGTTGCTGAAACCATTATTCTTACTTCCCCTGTCTACCTCTCTCAAGCAGACAGAGGGAAGGAAAAAGCAAACAAACAAAAACAGTAAAATAACAATTATGGTTTTGTTTCCCTGGAAGGCAGGGAACCCCCCATGCATAAGCTAGCCAATGGTCCTGAGACTAGGGGCAAAACTGTACAGGCACCTGTGTGTCATCTCTCAGGACATCAGAGTGTTCTCCGGTGATGGAAAATCTCTCCTTGATTAATAGGAAGGCTTTCCATCTATACCTGAAGCCTAACGACCTCAGTTGGTACGTGGAACAACCTCAGATTAAACACAGCTATCATGGCCATCCCATCTATCAGTCAAATCTTAGAGCAGCCTCATGGAATCCTGAAGTTCACTGGAACTTATGTGGGGAACCACTGTCATTAGGTAAAGCCTGCTTAGATACAAAAAAGAACTGGAGACAATCCATGCATAGCTCTTCAAGATCTTTAAAGTTGGGGTAACTGCCAAAGCATTTACATACTACACAGTATTTTTCTTAATTTCTTGTAGAGCAGACAGTTCTTTAGAAACTGTCTAAAGAAACAATATAATAAGCCTTAAAAATGTCCCCATAGTACTTTTTTTTTTTTTGCCTTCTTAGCCCCCTGTATCAACTTTCCCTAGAAATCAAGAAATGTTATTTAATGAACATCTGAGTAAGTTGTTCTGCAGAGCAAGAAGTGGTAAAGTCAGTGAAAATATCTGGAATCTTGCCCTGTTGTAATATTGTAGGGACATTATAGTTTTTGCCTCTCTTGGAACTTGTGTTTACTTCAATGAGGTGATAAGACTAGCAGCACAAAACAGTTGAATAACATTAGAACTGTGTCTATGTTCCAGAATGTGTAGTTACAGATTCCACAACCAGTAGGATAGATAAGGAAAGTTCACTTTAGGCTAGTCTTAAAAAGTGTAGGCAGGACTCAAATATACAAAAGAAGTCAGAGTCATTTTTTGTTCCCAGGTATTTAAATGTGTCTCCTGATTGTATCTTAACATGACCAGGCCTCAGTTTGGCAACTTCAGGGCTGCAATATCATTTCAATTAATATTAAAAGGTTCTTATGACATTTCTTTGTAAGTTTTATGTGTATCTTTGTGTGTGATAGTCATAGCTACATTAAGCCAAGTGGTTTTTTATAAATGCTATAGTATTTTGTGAAGTAATAAGCACTTAGTGAAGAGTTCTTCAGTGCATATCAATCTGTAAGTTTTGCAAGATATAAATGTCAGTTTCCTGTATTTATTAGGTAATGGGTGGTGGGTGAGTGGAATTACAGGGGAATTGATAACATTCATGGACTCAGTGGTGAGACAATGAGTGATGGAGTTCTCGACTGTTCTGGCCAGACATCCACAAATGCCCGCAGTGGTCATGTTGTTATGTGATGATTTGATGTTCAACAGAAACATGAGCCAGCGAGGCCTAGAATCACAGTCTTGGCATGGTTAGCAACAGGAAACATGTTTACATCTTTCTTTTTATTAATATTTTCCTGTTCCTTATCACTAGAACTATTTAAAATGTCTAGTGTATCACATCAGAAATTCTCTAATGAGGCAGTTTTCCATGAATGGAGCATGTAAACAACCATGTCTCTTGACACTTAAAGGTTTAAGGAAGGAAAGCCCATCTGCCTGTAGCTTTGAAATTCAAAATTAGGTTTTGATCTGTTTCTTTAAAATGGAAGGCCCAGTAGCAGTAGCAATGGGCTTATTAGCACAGTGGATGCTTAACTAACCATGATCAAGGTTTGTTTTAGTTAATTTTGAAATTAATATTACTTGTCATAACACCAAAAACAGAAACTGTAAATGAAAACACAGACAAATTTGGCTACATGAAATATTTCAATATGAAAAAACTTAACAAAATTTTTAAATTTATAAAAAACTGGGAAAAATTTGTACCACATATCACTGAAAAATGTTTGCTATTTTAAAAAGATAGTATTTCACATTTCCTTATAGAAAAGATGTATATCTTTAGAGGAAAATAAGACTCAAGTAGACAAAAATGCTTAGTTTTACTAGAAATCAAAGAAATGTACATTATTAAGAATAATGAGATATAATTTTTAAAATAACCAATCTGCTTTAAAAAAAGATTAAAAGTACCTACTGGCTAGTGCTGAGGGATATAGACACTCAGCACTCTCAATTATGAGAATATAATTTCCTTTAAAACATTTATTGAGTATAATCTACTTACTATAAAGTCCATTCATCCATTCAAAGTATACAATTCGGTGATTTTTAGTAAAGTATAGAGTTGTGCAACTATTATCATAATCCAGTTTTGAGACATTTCCATCATTCCACAAAGGTCCCTCATGGAGTTTATAGCCAATCCCCACTCCCAGCCTGGCCCCAGGCACTAATGTACTTTTGCTGTGTGTAGATTTGCCTTTTCTGGAAATTTTATATGAAAGAAATGATACAATATGTAGTCTTTTGTGACTGATTTTTTTACTCAGCATGATGTTTTTGAGATTAGTTTGTGTTGTAGCATGTGTCAGTACATCATCCTTTTTTATTGTCCAATAGTATTCCATTGTATGGATATACTAGTTTTTGTTTATCCTTTCACAAGTTGGTGGACATTTGGATTGTTCCGGGTTTGGATTATTATAAATAATGCTGCTGTGAATATTTGTAAATAAGTTATTGCATGGACATATATTTTCGTTTTTCTTGGGAAGATTTCTAAGAGTTGAAGTGGCGGTTGGTATGAAAGTCTATGTTTAACATTTTCAGGAACCTCCAAACTGTTTTCCAAAGTGTGTGAGTTTTAGTTTCAGCATACTTGTTCATACTTGGTATTGTTGATTTTTTGCTTATAGAGATTCTAATGAATTTTAATTTATACTTCTGTAATAACTACTGACAATAAGCATCTTTTCATGTGTTTACTAGCATAATGTGTATCATATGTGAAATGTCTATTCAGATATTTTGCCCATTTTTAATTGGGTTGTCGTATTATTGAAAGAGTTCTTTATAAGTCTGAGATACAAGTCTCTTATCAGATATATGATTCATAGATATATTCTCCCAGTTTGTGACTTAAAAATATTTTTTTTTCTTAGTGATGTCTTTTGAAGAACAAAAGTTTTTAATTTTGATGAAATCCATTTAGTGTTACATCTAATAAATCTTTGCCTAATTCAAGCTTACGTATATTTTCTTCTAGAGGTTTTATACTTTTCACTCTTATATTTAGGTATGTTATCTATTCTGTGTTAATTTTGTGTATCGTATGACATAAGGGTTTAAATTCTTTTTTGGCTGGTAGAAATCCAATTATCTCAGCACCATTTGTTGAAAAGAACATCCTTTCTCCACTGAATTGCCTACGTACCTTTGTTGAAGCTCCTTCATAAATGTAAAACTTTATTTCTGGACACTCAATTGTGTTCTATGGCCTGTATGTCTTTTCTTATACTAATCCTACACTATCTTGGCTAGGTGCAGTGACTCACACCTGTAATCCCAACAGCTTGAGAGGCTGAGGCAGGAGGATCACTTGAGGTCAGGAGTTTGAGACCAGCTTGGGCAACATAGCCAGACGTCATCTCTACAAAAAATTTTAAAACTACACTATCTTAGTATCTTGATTATTATGGTTTTATAGTAAGATTTTAAATCTGGTAATGTCAGTCTTTCACTTTTTGTCATTTTTTCCCCAAATTGTTTCTAGCTATTTGATCTTTTAAGTTTTCATGTAAATTTGAGAATCACCTTATACATTTCTACCAAAAAAAAAAAAAAAAAAAAGCCTGCCATTATTTTGATAGAGATTGAATTGAATCTATAAATCAGTTAGGAAAGAATTGCTTTCTTAGCAATATTGAGTTTCCTAGTCTGAATATGAAAGAGCCTGACATCCATAAATGCTTGCTGCACTTGATTGAGTTAAATATTGATATGGAATCTATATTTGAGTAAAGGCTCCAAAATGGTAGGGCTGTACATTTAATTATTCATTCAGTCCATGTTAAACATTCATTGGGCATCACCTTTATGCAAGATACCATCACCTTGGGAAATTAAATGAAAAATTACTGTTTTTTTCAACCCGAATGAGTAAATGCCCTTGTATTTAAGGATTTTTTCAGTCTGATGGGATAGGTAGAGGACATACACAAGTATTTGTAATTCATGCCAGAAAGTGATAATGAGCCACAAGAGAAGCTATGAGCTGTGAGCATTCAAAGGTTTGTCCAGGCTGAATGTCCAAAGTAGAAACACTGAGAAAGAGTGTTGTTTGATTTAAAAGGTTGGGGGTTATATCCTTTAACCACCCTGTTGTGTTTAAGAAGTTGTCTGGAGCCATGTTTCTAAATCAGCACAAGTTATTTGATTAATTACCTATTTTTGAATTAATTTTGTTTTGTAATCCTAATTTGACTTTACCGTGAAGTCATTCATGGCTCTGATCTTCCTTTCATCCCCCATAGCACCCAGCACAGGTAGTGTAGATATTTGTAGAACAAATGGATGAATAAATTGTTTTCAAAGGAAGGAAGTAATAAATTTAATCATTTTGTAGTAAGTAGGTTTAATATTTCATATAGTGGGAGCAACTCCAGTATGGTTCTGGCATTCGCTATGTTTTATTAGCTATATGATCTAAGGTGGGTTCCTTAACCTCTCCCTAAGCTGCTAAGTTCCTAATTCTCTAAGACTCAAGTTTCCTCATCTGTAAAATGGGAATAATTGTATGCTCTATTTCATTGCATTATTATGAGAATTAATTGAGATGGTGAATACAAACAACTTACCCCAGTGCCTGATAGGTGTAAAACAGTCAATGGATGTTTGTTGTGATGATGAGAGTTTTAATTATTAAGAGAATCACAGGCTTCTAACAAGCACTAGGCCTCCATTTTGTGGGATGACAAATGGTGCACACAGTGAGTACTGGGGAGCAAGCAGATCCCACCCTGATGTCAAATTCACTGCAATTATAGGAATACATGTTTAATCACCAAATAACAAATGGAGTGTTTTTGAAAGAACATAAGCTTTAATCTTGTGCAATTTTACATGGTTGATTTTTCTCACAGAAAAAAATATGTTTAAAAATATCTTCATATAACATTAAAATTCCCTTGGAAGATCAATTACCAAGTGATCCTCTTTTCCTATATTTTTTTCCTAAAACGTTGCTTTTGTTTACACCAGAGTTAAATATATTCCACTTTCCTGCAGGGTACAATTTGGAAATGGTGACTGAAATAAACACCATTTAAGCTGTCTGCTTTCACAGTACCTGGTGTGTTGAAATATGATGTTAGTCTCCTGAATAATTTAAAAATCACTGTCGAAGTTAACAAACCAAATCAAAATGTTGAATTCCTTTTCAGTGG
The DNA here is from genome assembly GCF_002776525.5 of Piliocolobus tephrosceles. Classification (NCBI taxonomy): domain Eukaryota; kingdom Metazoa; phylum Chordata; class Mammalia; order Primates; family Cercopithecidae; genus Piliocolobus; species Piliocolobus tephrosceles. The sequence continues at coordinate 93,110,600 of NC_045438.1, forward strand.
TTACTTACTTATTGTACATTTCACTGTCTTCTTAGAATAATTCAGTCAAATCACATAGGGATTCTTTGTCAAGCTATTTATTGAATCCGGTATTCTTCTACCTTGTGGGCATATCCAGAGACAGGGCTATTGAGATATGCCCAAGGCAAATACGTATTCAGCCACACAAAGAGTAAATGATGTGCACATTCAGAAGTAGGAAGATAGAAAAATGGTTTTAAATTTCAAAATTGGCTCCAAAATTTAATATTTTAAGAGAAATGTATGTCAGTAATTAACACAAATATACTTACTACTTTAATGTAGTAAGTAATGTAGTAAGTATACTTTAAATGTATAAAGTATATTTAACACAAATATACTTTATACATTTAAACTAAGGTGCATTATGAATATAAAACACATATCTCAGGTAAACCTGAGATATGTGTTTTATATTCATAATGCACCTTAGTTTAAATAAAAACGTGAAATTATTAGAAATAAATGCAAGGGAAGTATTATTCATTTCATTTTTCATTTTATTCTCACAACAGTTTAATGAAGCAGTTTCATCTCACAGCTAAGAAGTTGGTCTCTTTCTATGAGTCAGACTGTTCTGAGCACTTTGCATTAATAATGTTAATTCTTCCAACCACCCAGTAAGGTGTGTCCTCTTCCTGTTCTCATTTTACATATGAGAAAATTGAAGCACCAAGAGGTTAACAGACTTCCCCCAAAGCCACCTGTGATAAGGAATGGCTGAGTTGGGATTTCACTCCTGAAGTCTGGCTCCAGAGCCTGTGATCTTAACCAGTGAACCCTGCAGCCTTTCTCAAACACAGGGGAAAATATTGGGATTTAGTGAGATTAACAGAGTTCCTCTGGGTAACACAGCTAGGAAGTGATAGAACCAGCATTCTAACCAAGCCCTCTTTTACTCAGGAATTTTGCTGTTAACTATCACACCATAATACTTTCTGCATATGTTTATTTCTAATAACCACATGTATTTTTATTTTAACTACAGTGCCTAATGAATGAAACATGGAGGAATCAAGAGTTACGTAAACATGAGTGTTCATTTGTTTAAAATATCTTTATTACAATATAGGCTGGTGCCATGGTTTCTAAATGCCAGTCATAGAAAAAAAGTTACCCAACAAGTCATTATTATTTGTGATCCTGCCCTAAGGCTGGCCTCAGGGTCCAGTTCTCTTCTTGGTAAGAGAGGAGCATTACCATGAAGTCTTCTAGGTATTTCAGTAACTAGTGGACTGTAGGGTTATATACAAGATACACATACGCAGTTTCCTCACCTAACTATTGATTGTTTTGAGTATTAAAAGTCTGACTGTTTATAATTTTCTCAGATTCTACCGTAAACTGCTGGATTTGCTATTTCCATGATATATTGTCTTCATCAATTTGCTATATATAGAATAATGGGAATACTCCCTTGTGAACAGGAACATGTATTTATGCTTGCATATTATACAGTATATTGAGGAATTTTAATGTAAATATTAAGCTATCATTACTTAGGGACTGGGTTTAAAAAATAAGTAGATGCTTTTGTTTTTGGAACTTGTCAAGAATAAAAGCTTAATAGCTAGGAATATCTACTGGACCTAGGACTGGATGGATTTTTATTTAGGTATTCTAGATTATCAGTTGACTAATGTTTTATTACAGGTGTTATTTTTTAAATGTACAAGTGATATTTTAAAATTATATCTTGATTATTTTGACCCCATGCAATGAAATACAAAATCTATGCTGAGAGGTATGTGTTTCCTTATTTCTTTTACTTTTTGCTCTTTTTTTGTCTCTTAGGTATAAACTGTGGATGTTTTTATAATATTGGACAGAATTAGTTAAGTTCTACATTGTAGAAATTCATGGTATGAAAAGTAAGGCATGATGTATATGGGAGATAAGCGTACCAAAGACGAAGTGATCAAAATATGAAGCTTTAAAGACTCCTTAAGTTCCATATGTATTTTATTTAATACATTTTTTAACAAACTACATTCTGACTACTCAATACTTTACCCCTTAATTACAATTTTTAATCTTATTTCCCCTTAAGCAACCATATGTAGATCACATTACAGCCAGCTGATTAGTTTTGCAAAAATACAAGGAACATTGTAACTGTGTTTACCATTTGCCAGAAGTTAATGTATGTCCGAGCAAACAGGAAAATAATAAAGTAACCATCTGGTAACATCTCTTTTAAGAGCCCCGGTATAACAATACAGAGACTTTGGTCTAGTGTGAATTCTGCCACTTTTTACCTCGGGAAGGTCACTTGACCGCTTGGAAGCTCTACTCTTCATCTGTACAATGGAAATTGTACAGATGTGACTGTACAAAGACTGTGCCCCTCTTTTATCTCAGAAATATTGAAAACATCAAATTCAACAACCATGTAGAAGCACACTGAACATGTAAAGTACTACAAAAAATTATAGATGGTTTGGTGTATGTTTTTGGTTTTAATACTGAGATAAAAACAACCAGATCTGTGTGTCTGACTTTTTAAAAACCCAGAATAGTACTAAAATTTTGTTCAACTCAACATAAACTATTTTTAATAGGTTATTGTTCATTGTTATTTCAAGAGGCTCATGAATGATGGAGAATAGGAAGCACTCCTTTACATATCATTTGCTCTTTGGCTAGGGCTACAGGTTAAATCATTTCCCAAGCTGGAAGACTTTTGCTCTTCTTAGAATCCCAGATCTGCACCCAGTTTTGAAATTAAGACCACTAACACAAACCACTTTGAATGGTGGAGTGGATAAGAGTATGAACTCTGAGCCAGCCTAGAAGAGCTGAATTCCAGCTCTTCTGTTAATACTTACCAGCAAGATTACCAGCTGATTAATCTTGGGCAAGTTACTCAACCTCTCTGGCCACAATTCCTAGTTTATAAAATGGATACAATCATGTTTTACCAACCTCATAAGATTGTGGTGAAGATTAAATCATTTCAATCATTGCCTTGCACGTAAGTGCAATAGCTGTCTTTATTATTCCGTTGCACCCCTTTTCCCTTGCTTTCCCGATACCCCAGTGCTTGGCATTCCCATGATGTACACGTGGCATTTATATAATGTGATAAATAAGTACACAAGTAGCTAAGTCAGTCAGGTGAGTGAGATCTTAAAGTCCATCTTAACTAGTTTTACTGGTGAAGAAACTCAAGTCCAGAGAAGTCAGGTGTGAGCCAGACTGGAATTCAGGCTTCTGATTGAGCCACATGCTTTCTCCATGGTCATGTTTGTTCAAAATCACAGCACATAAAAAAGGTAACTCTAGTGAAAGGGACGGCTCAGCCCAAAGAGGTTTAAAATATTTAAACTTCTTTCTTTTTTTTTTCTTTTTTTGAGACAAGGCCTCACTCGGTCACCCAGGCTAGAGTGCAGTGCAGCCTCCACCTCCCAGGCTCAAGCGATTCTCACACTTCAGCCTCCCAAGTATCTGGGATTACAGGCATGTGCCACCATGCCAAGCTAATTGTTTTCTGTGGGTTTTTGTTTGTTTGCTGAGATAGAGTCTTGCTGTCGCCCAGGCTGGAGTGCAGTGGCACGATCTCAGCTCACTACAACCTCTGCCTCCCGGGTTTAAGCGATTCTCCTGCCTCAGTCTCCTGAATAGCTAGGACTACAGGCATGTGCCAACAGGCCCCGCTAATTTTTTGTATTTTTAGTAGAGATGGGGTTTCACTGTGTTAGCCAAGATGATCTCTATCTCCCGACCTCGTGATCCGCCCATCTCAGCCTCCCAAAGTGCTAAGATTACAGGCCTGAGCCATTGCACCTAGCCTTGTGTATATTTTTAGTAGAGACGGATTTTGCCATGTTGGCCAGGCTGGTCTGGAACTCCTGGGATCAAATGATCTACCTGCCTCAGCCTCCCAAAGTGCTGTGATTACAGATGTGAGCCACTGTGCCTGGCCTATATTTCCTTAATATTAAATATAAACCCTCATTATTGAATTGTGTATATTTACACTAATAAAGTTTCACTGAACATACTGGCACATGACTTTATTTTTAGTTGTCTTTTATATCTGATTGCAAGAGAAATATTTTCCCTACAAAGTGGTCCTCAGAAAAAAGAGTTGCTGGGCCGGGCGCGGTGGCTCAAGCCTGTAATCCCAGCACTTTGGGAGGCCGAGATGGGCGGATCACAAGGTCAGGAGATCGAGACCATCTTGGCTAACACGGTGAAACCCCGTCTCTACTAAAAAAAAGTACAAAAAACTAGCCGCGCAAGGTGGCCGGCGCCTGTAGTCCCAGCTACTCAGGAGGCTGAGGCAGAAGAATGATATAAACCCGGAAGGCGGAGCTTGCAGTGAGCTGAGATCCGGCCACTGCACTCCAGCCTGGGCGACAGAGCGGGGCTCCCTCTCCCAAAAAAAAAAAAAAAAAAAAGAGAGAGAGAGTTGCTATTTATTTCAGTTCATTCAAAGTCTTCTAAAGAAGCGTTCTTTGTTACTATTATCTTGAACAGTAAAATACCATTTACAAAAAAACATAGTAGCCTGCAGTGACCTTAATCAATGTAATTTGAGTTTATAGAAATCACCTGTTGGAATTGACAAGCCAAGCAGGGGAGCATATGGAAAATAAATTTAACATAAGTTTGATTATTAATCCCATGAAGGGACCTCTCCATTCCAAGTATTGGATATTTAAAGATTACTTTAAAAGCAATGCAATAATAGAGGATCCCAGACATACAACTACAGGATCAAAGAAAAACAACCAAGCCGTTGTTAAACATGGCTTGGTGGTTTTGAGTAAAACTTCCAGTGTCTGTTTCATGTGTCATAGAAGTATTTGAATTTCAGGAGACTACCTTTTAACTCAAGAACCTTATAAGAATTTCATGTACAGTGCCATCATTTGTGGAGAGAATTAACCTTGTGTTAAGTAGTTATGTGTTCGTTTTAGCTGAAGAGTGACAGAGTTAGGTATAGGCACATTTCAGACCTTTCTCTTGGTGTGTTATTTGAATTTTTTGGTCCCAGAGTGGTTTTCTTGTTAACCAATTTAATACTGGACTGCTTTTTTCTCCTTCAAGAGTTCTGAGTCCAGTGCCTTCATTATCAGTACAAATGAAACAGTTATACTACATGTCTTGTTCAGAAGAGGAGGCAATATAAACCAGATTGATATAACATTGAAGAAATAGAAAAAATGCTGAGTAAACGTAGTTATGTAATTTGTGTTAGGGAATAGATATGGTACTATTTAACTGGGTTTAATACAGCAGGTTTCCTTCTAGTCTTTTTCTTCCCCCCAGTATGGATATTTTTATTTGGAAAAAATGTAAATACAGAGAAATCCAGGAAATAATATAACATACCTATTTACCAATCACTGAGAATTCACAAATTGGAATCTTTTAAAAATCATTGTTCATTTCAGGCCTTTCTAGAAAATAATATAAATTATTAAAGATAAAGTTCAGTTTCCTTTGAAACATCCCCTTCGTTCTTTTTCCTTGTCAACCCTCCCAAAGAAAACCATCATCACGAATTTGTTGTGTATTATTCCAGTTCTTGTTTTTATACCTTTATGTTACATCCATCCATCCACGCATAATACTGATTTGTGCATGTTCTAAAATTTATAAGTGGAGGAGCATGGTGGCTCACACCTGTAATCTCAACACTTCGGGAGGCCAAAGTGGGTGGATCACCTGAGGTCAGGAGTTCGAGACCAACCTGACCAACATGATGAAACCCCATCTCTACTAAAAATACAAAAATAGCCAGGTGTGGTGGTGTGCGCCTGTAATTCCAGCTACTGTGGAGGCTGAGGCAGGAGAATTGCTTGAACCCAAGAGGTGGAGGTTGCAGTGAGCCGAGATCGCACCATTGCACTCCGGCTTGGGTGACAGAGTGAGACTTGGTCTCAAAAAAAAAAAAAAAAGAAATTTGTAGAAGTGTAGTCCTGTTGTATACTCTGTTTCTTCACTCTGTCACTTGACATTATAATGGAAGGGTATACTATGTCTAGGTATATTGTGATTGCTGATATATTTGGACTTTTTATGTTTTCTGTTCTTTGTTTTCCTTTGTTCTTTACTTTCCTGCTTTTTATTGGTAAATATGTTTTGTTCCACCCCTCCTGATTTGGAAGTTTATAGATCCTATTTCTGTTCTTACATTTTTTAATGGTAACTTTAAATTTTATTTTAACAAAGTCTAAAATTACTCTCTATATGTATCATCCTCCAGAACAAAACCAGGAGCATAGTATCCTTTAACTTCTTACCTACCAACCCCACTTCTATCTTTCATGATTGTTATTGTCTAAAGCTGTGCTATATGGTAGCCATTAGCTGCATGAGTTTATTAAACACTTAAGAATGAGGAACTGAATTTTTTATTTAATTTTAATCAATTTAAGTTTAAAAACTGATATTAGAATCAGCGATTGGTAAATTTTAAATGTTTGGAACAACCTGGGTGAAACTACTATAAATTTTATGAATTCTAAATACAGATTAGATGTTCCTGATAAAAATTTAGTGTTTGAATAAAGATGTGCTCTAAGTATAAAATGAACACCAGATTTTAAAGATTTAGCACAAAAAAAGTCTGAAATGTCACATTAATCGTTTTTTTTTTTTTTTTTTTGCATTAATTACAGGGTGAAACAATAAAGTTTTAGATATATTCAGTTAAATAACATTAAAATTAATTTCACCTGTTTTCATGCTTTTTTTAATGTGGCAATTAGAAAATCTAAAATTATATGTTGTATTTCTCTGTAGGACAGAACTGCTCTAGAATTTCTATTGAAACGTAAAAGCACAATAGGTAATGTTATCTACAATTAGTAGTTAATTAGACTTATTAGTATATTTTTTACATTTTTTTCTTATATACTTTTCCTTCCTTCTAGATTTGTTTTTCTTATTACTAAATTTGATCCTTTAGTAATAGATTCTTGTTGAAAGACAGACTTTGTTGGAAGTGAACTCTCCTTATGTTTGTATTCTGAAATGGCTTTATTTTGCCATCACTCCTGAATGATAGCTAGGTATGGAATTCTAGGTTGACAGTTTTCCTCAACTCCTTGAATAGTACTCTATATTTTCATACATTTGTTGTTGTTGAAGTAATTCTTTATAGGTAATCGGTCTTAACTCTGATAACTTTAAGGATTTTTCTCGTTTTCCTTGATGCTTTGTAGTTTTATTACAATATATCCTGCTGTATTGTCTTGTTTGTTTTGATTTGTTTTCACTTTGTTCCTTGGTGTGAGTGTTCAAATCGGAGAGTCAAGACTTTACTTTGGGAATATATTCATTATGTCTTTTCCTTCCTACTGATAACCTCTTTCTCTGCTTCTGAAACGCCTATCAGATGGTTATGGAGCTTCTCAATTAACCACGTCACCTAACCTCTCTTTTGTTCATCCTTTTGTTGTTCTTTGTTGCATTCTGGGTTAATTCCTCAGCAGTCTATGGCAGTTCCTGCTGTGTCTGGTCTAGAGTTTATCCATGTTTTGAGTTTTTTATTTCAATGAACCTGCTTTTATTTGCTTCAAATTTTCTATTTTGTATGAATCAAAAACATTTTGATACTACATGCATATGTAGTATCCAAATAAATATGATTTACATAATAATAAACCAGCATCTAGCTTAAGAAATACACCTCTTACCAATGACTTTGTCTTTCCCAGTCAAATTACCCTCCCTTTCCTCAGCAAAAGGTAACCTCTGTCATGATTTTGCAGTTATCATTTTTATGCTTTTCTTTATAGACTTTCATTGTATTTGTATTTTCAAACTTTATTTAAAATCATGCCATGACTTCCCTTTTTTGCCCAACATTGTGTTTGTGCGATTCATCTCTGTTGATGTGCATACACACAGTTCATTTGTGTTCACTGCTACATATTATTTTATTATATACCACAGTGTATATATCCTCCTGATGACATATATTTAGGTTGTTTCGACTTTTTAATTTTAGCTAAGTATGTATTTTTTCAACATCTTTTTATTTTCATGCTTTCTATATCCTTGAGTTTTTGGTGTCTCTTTTAAGTATCATATTGTTGTATAAGTGTTAGTTACCTATATTGTGTATTATTTTTAAGTCTTAAAATCTGATTGAGCAAGCATTCTTTCCCTCCCCACTCCCCACTGTTTTCCTTCTTGGGGTGTGCCAGAAGGGATGAGAAACAAAGCTTAGGGCTGGTACAGGGTGAGAGAACATACAGGAGTATCCTCACATAAGCAGCTTCCTTAAAAGGCACAAGAAACTAACAACAGAAAGTTAAAACATCTCTTGCAGAGATGGATATGTGCATGAGACCTTTTTATTTGACCATGATTTGGGCCCTCTTGACCATTCTTGGTTCAAACTGGATTAGTGTAAGCCTATTGTGTCTTGGGGAATGGAGCAAGAGCTCCCTTTGCCTTGGCAGTCCCTGCATCCCATCTAACTCTCCTCATCTTTCACATCCACCTGCCAGAAGGTTGAAGTACATCTGAGATCCCCTATATCCACCCCCAACCTTTTGTTTCCCCCTTTTCTTTGTTTTTATTCCTCGCAATCCCTTGGCACAAAAAGCTTTGGGTTTCTGTTTTAATCCCTTAAAACCACGCTCTCTTCCTTCCTGTCTCCGGCCTGTGGCTTCGTGTTAATTGATGGAGAGGGTTATGTGATAAGACAGCTTATAATGGTAGGTCTTTCCAAAATAGTCTACCTGTTACTCAGTGCAACAAAAACAGATAACCAGTTTGCAGGGAATCTGGATGTAAGGAAATGTGATCAACTTTAAGGCTCTGTTGAATATAGTTTCATACTGTATAATTCAGAAGACTAAAGATCTTTTTTATCGCATAACCTCTGTATAACAATTTACAGTTTATGAAATGCTTTCTCCAGTATCTCACTTGATCATAAGCAGTACCCTTTGAGTTAGCTGTCATTATCATCTATCATGGATGAAGGAGACTGAGCCACTGTGATCAAATCACTGTCCCAGATCATACAGCTTCTAGGTAGAGAGCCAAGATTCCAGCCAGGTGTCTTGAGCTCACATCCTGCATTCATACCATTGTATCACACTGATCCCCGGTAAAGATGGATTGTTCCTGACTGCAGATGTATTAAATGCTTGTTAATAGAAAGCCGTTGTGGGAGATTGCCAGAGAAACCAGCTTTGCTAGCTCTTCACATCCAGAGCCTTATGTTCATTCATCTGAAGGCATTCACATTTTCAGTGTACCTGCTTTTTTTATGCAGTGCCTTTCCAAGTTTCTCTATTTTGAATAATTTGCATCCCATACAAACATTATCAGGTCAGTGTTTAGAGACTGAACTCCATCATATTGCCTGTCACTAATCCACTGCATAGAAAAATATGAAAATAATGTCATTAACATCAGTTTTTCTTACAATAGCTATGTAGTGCTGTGTTAACTGCCTATCAATTACAGGTAAAGAGTACCCTAGACTGAAATCTACTGAGTGACCTGACAGGTCTGAATGAAAGCCCAGCACTCCTAGGCAACCAATTATCTGTTGTAGCCAGAAGGGTTAAGTTTGTAGCCATGGAAGTGAGCAAAGACCAGTGGTCCACCTAGGAATTATCTTCGTATGCTCAGACTAAGATTTTGCCACAACTGACTGATTAACACAAGATCAATGAATGAAATATTCCTGTGCAAGAGAGTGGGGAACAAAAAAGAGAAAACTGTTTCTTCATAATGGAGAAGGTTCCATGGAGGAGGGGAGATGGTGGATTTGGAAACAAGAGAGAAATCCATGACATGTGAGGTTCTGGAAAGAGGGCATATGATAGGCTATGGGTAACAGGCAGCTCTAGGTAATAGAGAAAGGTCCCTGGGTCCTTTGCCTTGAAGAAAAGCTTTTGTCTTTCCTAAAGACTTTTATGTATACTTAGGACTTTTGTTTTGCATACTTTTTTTATGACCTAAGTTTTTTAATTTAGCATTATTTTATGTGGACTTTTCATGTATTCACATTGCCTAACTTTTTAATGCCATTCACTGTTACATAAATATGCGAATAATAGTTTACTTAATCATTTCTCTATTATTTACTGATAGATGAATTGCTTCCACTTATTCCATATTAGAAATAGTACAAATAAAGCCATATTTTTACGAAGAGTTTCTTTTTTTGAGTCCGGGTTCCAAAATTGAAATTACTAGGTCGTATTAGTCCTCTGTGTCTTTTTCATATTGCTAAGTTGTTCTTTGAAATGATTATATTAATTTACAGTGTCACTAGCCTCAAACAGTAGGTTTTATGATCTCTTGAATTTTGTTCTCATTTTATCAAATGAGGCATTACCACATAGCTGTTTTATTTTGCTGAGCCAAACATCGTGTCAAATGTCAGTTTGCTATTTGTATTTTTTTCTAACGGGTGCTCTATTCAGATCAGCAGCCTATTTGTGCCGTAGAGACTGAGTATTCACTTTCCAACTTCATGTAGTTTTAAAATGTTAGTCTGGTTTTCTAATTAGTTTGTTTTAATGTTATTTAATAACTCTTAGCCAATAAAAAATATTGGGACATGTGGAGTGTCCAATAAATCCAAAGTATATTTTACTTTAAAAATAAAGAAAATATAAGGTATGTTTTTTCCCATAGTATACACATCCTGTAAAGGAGTCGGGTTTGAGCTGTCACAAGAGGAGGCAGGTGCCGCCCCAGGGGATGGATCAAAACCTGGAAATAAATCAGCTGTGGGTGGCACGTAGCCTGGCTGTCATGCCGAGGCTGGGAGTTTAGTAGAGATACTGGAGTTGATAATGGAAAAATAGTAATCTATGATAAATTTGTCAGTTCATATCAAGAAATGGGCTAGAAATCAAGGCTAGGCAAGGATGGGATGAAAATGTGCTTTTGTGGTTGGCCTGGGCTTTACCAGCATCCTGCCCTTATCTTAAAGGAATGGAGTGACTGGAACAAGAGGGTGGCTCCCAGGCATTCCTGCCACTGACCTCTGGCCCCTGTTCTTTAACTGGAATCGTCAAAGATAAATGAAAGTCGCTTAGGGTGAATGCACATTGAGAACAGGGAATCGCATCATTCTTTCACCGTTTCTGCTTTAAAAGTCGAGCAGTTACGCAGCTCTCTACCGTGTGTGTGCATGCATGCACGTAGGTGTGTACAAGATATACCCTGTTGTAACTTAGTTTTTCTCTGTAAAAAAATCTGTTGGCTTATCTTGTCCTGGGAATGAGGTAACTTTTTAAAAACATTTTTCTGATGTGTGTTTTCCAATTTAAATACAATTCACTGAAATGTTTTCTTTCTAGTCTCCAGAGAATACAGAGGGCAAAGATGGATCCAAAGTAACTAAACAGGAGGTAAGTATATCTTTGACGTCCTATATGTAATTATTTACATTAAAATGTTTAATATCGTTAGGATTGTCTGCATCTGAATGAACTGCGGACAGTCATATGAACAAAGTTTAATATGAATGAACAAGGTTGTTAAGACTACATAAAACAGCGATAAGTGTCTATATGTAGTCTCGCTTGGCCTAGGTATGTTTCAGTTGGATATATTGTTGAGGCATTTTCCACTTACTGTGTTGTTTATATTTCTACCTGTCAGCCCTGCTTTCCGTTAAAGCAGATACTGAGAATTCCTTCTGGGCAAAGAGTAATATAGTAGGTGAATTCATCAAGCAGAACAAAGTCTGCCTTTCACAGCAAGAAAATGAAAGACTGTAGATCTCATAAATTCTATGCTCCAATGAGTAGATTATAAATCAGTTTTTAGGTTCTGAATATTTTGCCTGAGGAGGAGCATCTCTAAAATCAAAAACTATAGGCCAGGCACAGTTGCTCACGCCTGTAATCCCAGCACTTTGGGAGGCTGAGGCACGCGGATGATGAGGTCAGGAGATAGAGACCATCCTGGCTAACACAGTGAAACCCCATCTCTACTAAAATTATAAAAATTTAGCCAGGTGTGGTGGCGGGCATCTGTAGTCCCAGCTACTCGGGAGGCTGAGACAGGAGAATGGCATGAACCCAGGAGGCAGAGGTTGCAGTGAGCCGAGATCGCACCCCTACACTCCAGCCTGGGCAGCAGAGTGAGACTCCATCTAAAAAAAAACAAAAACAAAAACAAAAACAAAAACAAAAAAAAAACTATAGAGGGATATACAATGTGTCAAAATATTAAAGCTTTTTTTTTTTTTTTAATTGGGAACACTCTTAAGATATTAGGATAATTAATTAGGCAATGATTCAAAGATGTTTTGTATTAAAATTCAGAAACCTCCAAAAGTCCGGAAACTTGGAAGAGATTCTTGGATTTGACCCTCTGTGGTTATTATCATGAACCTCTAAAAAAAGATGGGCGAAATAGTAGGAAATGAGATATAACTTTGATGGCAACCATTCCCTTTGCACAGAGCTTTAGAATAGGTGGAAAACTGCAGCTATTACCCTTGAACTTATCAACTAAAAGGGGTCATGACTGAGACAAAAACAATATCTAGTTACAGGTTCTTTGATTGGGTGATTCATAATGTGGTTAATAATTCAGAGGAGTTTATCATGATACCAAAACCCCTGCACAAGATTTGTACAAGGAAATTCATTCTGCCAAGTGGAAAATCTTCAACAGAACCTATAAAGAAATAAGTTAAAAGCAAAACAAAACTGTCTGTCCCCATGATCCATGTACCAAGCATTCACTGTTTAACAGAGTTTGGAATAATCATGAAGTTTTTTATCCAAAGCAGAGTCACCACACACATGTGAGAACCAACCAAAAAATGGTAAGAACTAACCAAAAAGTGATAAATGCTTGAATTTTCTTGGGAAATGGCAAAATGTGATTTTTAGAACAGTTGGCTAAGTATAACTAACCTTAATGTTTTTAAGATTTGGATGCCAAAACAAAAGCATTTGGGTTTTTCCTTAGGGACTGGCATTTAAATTGATTTGTCAGTCAGAAAACCTAGGAACACCATGGCACCCAGTAATCTTTGATTGTCTTCCCAATTCCACTACACCAAAAGCAAATCAAGCTGCTGAGAATATATATATAAAGGATATGTGTGTAGTTTTGTACAGCTGTATTATACATTTTATTTTATTTTATTTTATTTTATTTTATTTTATTTTATTTTATTTTGTTTTGTTTTATTTTATTTTATTTTTTGAGACAGCGTCTCACTCTGTCATCCAGGCTGGCGTGGGTGAGGTGGCGAGATCATAGCTCACTGCAGTCTCTATCTCCCTGGCTCAAGTGATTCTCCCATCTCAGTCTCCTAGTACCTGGGACTGTAGGTGCATGCTACCACACCTGGCTAAATTTTTTTATTATGTTTTTATTTTTATTTGTTATTTTTATATTTTATTTTATATCATTTCTATGTATTTTATATATTTTTTGTTAATAAAAATGCTTTCTAGACAAGGCTCTACCTGTCATTTAAGCCAAGGCCAGATTAAAACTCATGATAATGACTTCAGGACATCAACACAGTTATTTAAAAAGTGAAAAGGTCAGTTAGTTTGCTGATGGTTTCGGGTAAAAACTGTCAGTATATTGATTTTTTTTTTCTTTCTCACTGGATTGACTGAACTTTTCAGTTATGTCATTGAGTATGCACCATCTTGACTATAGTAAATGGATAACAGTTACTAAGGGGGATTCTTTTTTGAAAATCCTTTTCCACTGTATTAGAAGGCATTGTGCAGAAGATAGTACTTCAGGGGACTTGGACGGTAAACAACCAAAATAATACATTATAGTCATTACCATCAACAGTTACAAACCCTTTTACATCCATCATTTGGTCTGGTCCATATAGTAATTCTAAAATGAGAGGAAGCAGATTATTCCTCAACAAAAATGTATAAGCACCTATAATATGCCAAGCACTGTTCTAAGCTCTCCAGATCCCACAGTGAACAAAACAAGCAAAAATCCCTGCTTTCATGGCACTTCCTTTTAGTGGGAGAGAGAGTAAAATAAAATGATTGAATATTAGCTATGAAGAAAAACAAAACAAGGAAGGCGAATAGTGAATGTCAGAGAAGTGCTATTTTGGAGGACAGATTGGCAGATGTTATCCCTGTTTTAACTAGAGCAAAGTTCTCAGAGAAACATGATTTTCCCTGGGTATTAGAACTTGTAAATAGCAGAACCAGGATAGATATCTGCATCTCCTGCTCCAAAATCTGCTATCCCTATGGCCCTTTTATGACAGTCCTAAAAATCTGGTAATCCAGTATCCATTTTTCTGTCTTGTCTATTCCCAGCCAAGGCTCTGAGGTACGAACTTTTCTACTTCCCAGTTTTGAAAAGAAGGCAATTTCTTTTTAAGCTTTTTTTTTTTTTTTTTAAATAGAATTAGAAGCAACTTGACTTTTGGGTTTTGCTTGGAGGTACATGGTCAGGCTCAGGAGCAAAAAATCTCTTAAAAATAAAAATACTCCCACATTCCAAAGGAATGATCCGTGTGTTTCAAGCAGTATCCAGCAAAGTACAGTGATTCTATTGAATATAGTTATCCCCGTGTACTTTGTCATTGGGAGATTAGACTTCTATGTTGCTTTTGCAACCAGGATATTAAAGTAGAAGATTTCATGTCTTTCAGAGTAGGCTTCACCAGAATTTTCCCCAACCTAAAGGATGATCGTGCCTATGGGATGATGCCTATGGGATAATTCCATTGTGACCAGCACCTATATACCGTAGTGACAAACCCTCACATTTGTCATATCTGTTTGTCATATTTATCAATGATGATTTTTCATTCTTAAAGCCCTCCTTCCCTCCCTGAGAGGTAGTAAAATAATTGGATATTGGCAATTAAGAAAAACAAAGCAAGGAAGGGGAATAGTGAATGTCAGAGAAGTGCAGAGGAGCAGTCTCTGGACCACTTTTCCTGAGGATTCACAATAAAAAAAAAAAAGAGAGAGAGAGAAATTCTTAGTATCTTTTTTTTTCCTTAGCAGTCCCACCCAATCTGAGTCTCAAATGAGTACTTCACATGTTAGTGTTTTAACAAGGAAAAAATAGCAGTCTCATCTATTTCATATCCAATAAATATAGTCCCATAGTTTATAGATTTTAAGGCTGTGAAAGCTGATGGAACTTTCCAGGAAGGTGTCCATACTTGCATGCATAATCAGTACTGCTGACTGAGAGTGAAACGTTCGTCTCAGCTCCGCTGTTTGCAGTGAAAACGAAAATGTCTTATGATGGCTACTGGAAAAGCAAATGTAAGAAAGGTCTTTTTTAATGGCATAGAAAGAAGAGCTGGGAAATTTTAGGTAGCAAGTCATAAAATGATTTTATAATAAAAGATAGGATTTTTAGGGACTGGCTACAGTTTAGGCTTTTTTTTTTTTTTTCCTCATTAATTTTCTAGGCTTTTTATATTGGAACTCCTGTACTGGACCTGAATTTTTAAAAGGTATTAAGTCCTTTGGATCAGAACAACTGTTAGGCTCTGCAAAGCAGTGCTTAGATTGGAATGTCTCTGGAAATCCCAAAGAGCTCTCTGGCATCACTTAGTCTATTCAGCATGTTCAGGTGTTCACATGGAGAGGAACAACAGTGTCACAGTTGGGGAGCTTCTCTCATGATTTTGCCTCACTTCATGGAGATTTTATTCAAGACAACTAGATGGCAGATAGGGAGGCAGTTTTGAGTTATGGCTAACATGTTTGGCCCCTTTTCAGGCCCCAAACTAAAGAGTAACTGAGTAGTGGCTCTAGGACTTCTTCCCCTCCCCACAAGTTCACAGTTTCTGTATGTTTCTGGTGCTTACCCCTTCTGTTCATCTCAACACTTATTGAGGGCCCCTGCTCCATATTGGAGCCACAGAAATATAAGAGAAAGTGGTCCTGTGCAAGAGGGGATGGAGACATGAGTCAGATGAAGTGAATGTGAGGCAAGACCAACATGGTGCACATGAGTTGACATCAAGTGGAGAGGGAGTCAGATAAGGTTCTTTGACCTCTCTTCAGCATGGAGACTGCCACTTTCATCTTGGAAGGTGGTCTGCCTGCTGTAGTTTGTCAGACATGGGTTGTCCTTGAGGCCACACTGAAGCTTCAGAGCTGAGCTCTGTTGGGTAATTGGAAGATGCTCTTTTCTCCTCTATGCTCAGAAAGTACGTTAAAAAAACACAAGATACCCTCTTGTTGCCCGGTTTACTTGAAAATGTTGCCTTTTCTTCAGTATACTCAATACAGTTAACCATCCTGGAAAAAGTATTGCAGGATTTGGATTCTGGTTCCCAGGGACTCGTGGGTGCACTGTCAGGAATACACCCTTGATAACCATAGCAGGCACTGTAGTTCCTGTGGAGAATCTGACACACACTCCTCCTGTACTAATTCACAGGGCTATGTGCTGAGCTTACATGCTTTTACTCTGTGCAGTGAGTGTATCCCACCCAACCACTTAACCTGCACAGCCTCTCATTCTCAGCACATTCTCGTAGTTGGCCTTAAGTCCAGCTCTGATTTTTCCTCGAGACCCCAGGGTTAAAAGTATTCATGGAAGCTCTGGCCCTTCATTTCCTTCTGTAGTTTAGCTTCTCTGGCTATTTTCAGCAATAAAGTTCTTAGATGTGGAGATGGCAAGAAATATTTCTTCCAGTTTGGCCTGACTGGCTGACCTAGACTGACCTTAGCCCCACTTCAAGAATTCCATGATTCCTCATAATTATGGCATGGGTTCCTACTGACCATTTTTGTTGTCCCCCTTAGGAAAAATTATTTGAAACATTTAAGCTATTGTACTGAGGCAAATTCTGCATGAGTAAGTGAGAACTAGGGAAAGGCTTGGATTCATTTATTCAGCAAATACTGAGTTTATACTGTATGTTGGCCAGCACACTACTGTACTGGAGATGGAGCAGTGAATTAACCAGACAAAAAGTATGGAATATTTATTTCTGGAGCACTTTTTTAAAAAGGCAGTTATACTTTTACAATGTGAAATCCCTTGGGGAGCCACTGTAGGTTGGATGGTAAGTAGAATATCAATTTTGTGTGTTATTGCTGAAATGCCTAGGACAGTTCTTTTAATTTAGATTTTCTTTGCAGGATCATTTGCTGTTAACTTGTAATATCCTTGAAGAAAAAAAGATTTCCCCAAAATATCAATCTCTACACAATTTCTCTGTAAATTTTCTAAACTTCGTAATTAAAAGAAACAATTAATGCACTTTTAATTCTAGTTAAATCCTTTGAACATATACTACTAGATAAATGTGTTTGTTTTGTTATAGGTAAAAAGAAGGCTTTCTTGTTAACTGCCAAGATTTGTAATCATTTTCATTTCTAACATACCAGCAAGATGGGGAACTCCTGCTATTTTGGTTTCTACACAATTGCATAAGTCTCTTCTTGTATTAACTTAAAAGCTTTAGTTCCATTTTTAAGGAGCTGGAGTCAGACTGAAGACTAGCTCTTAAATAGCACCTCAATGTTCTTGCTGTTGATTTTGTCATAAAAGTACAGGTTTTAATTCGGGATAAAGCCTAAATTGATCTTCATTTCCCTTACTTATTCACCACACCCTGAGTTGGGAGTAGCTGTTTATTTGAACAGTGTACCTACCCCTTTTTAGAAATACTTCCTCTTGAGTGTCATGGTGCCCAGGGGACTTGGGATATGTTTCATTGTGCTTACCTGGAGAAGGTGATGGGAATCATACATTATAGTCATTCAACAAAGTAAGGTATATTAAGAACAGATTTTTAGAAATTAACTTCATTTTATATAATCACCAAAAAATATGTATATTTTCCATTCCCTTTGTAGCCCACAAGACGGTCTGCCAGATTGTCAGCGGTAAGTACCTTAGAACCACTTCAGCGTTAGTTCTTATGAGTACATGGTCCCTTTGTCCAAAGTGAAGCAGCAAAAGGAAGATTAAGATGGTTTCCCGTGAGTTTATTTTCTTTTTGAAAATTACCTGGCGTCCTCACGTCTAGCAAATTTGACCAGTGTTGCCAAGCAGTTGACTTGATCAAATGTGTCAGACAGTGGCCAGCCCCATTATGAAGAATATAAAGCAGGATGTTGTTTGACATTGCTATATCTCTGAAACAAAAGTAGTATATTAGGCAAAGTTCCAGTCTTCAGATTCTACCTATGATGCACTGAAGTGGACAGAATTCTGATTCTCTGTCCACAACTCATACTTTAGAATGTTTATATGAGAATGTTCTGAACGTTGTCTGAATCCATATACTGTAGCCTCATTTCAGACCTAAAGAATCTTTGTAACAGTAATAATTCTACTTTGCTATTTGGAGTCTCCTTCTGTGAGCCAGGAAATTCTTGTGGGGTTAGGATACAAGCTGAGATGGGCAGATGTGGCTGGACCTCCAAGGTGGACATCCTCCAGCTCTTCCTCATCAGCCTGTGCTCCCTACTGGCTCTTATGCTCTTCTCTTTTGCTGCCCTCCTAAGAGATTAGCTGGACTCCAGCAGAGGATTTTGGTTAAAATTCCTGCAGCCCAGGCTTTCCACTAAGAAGGTAGAGAGAAACGCATTGGTATTTTGGCTGACACTATATTAGTATATCCTCATACTAGCTATTAGAGAAGCTTCCTGCTACTTTGGTCTTTGGGAAAGCATGGATTTCATTGTTAACCCAAATCTGTGTCTGGTACAATATAGGGAATCAAAGCAAAGATGGGTATTAGGACCACTCACAAGTTCAGAAATACAGCTATTTGGATCAGGTGAGCCAGTGTTTCACGTGAGTCTCATAAGGAAGTGTATTAGTCGGTTTTCACACTGCTGATAAAGACATACTCAAGACTGGGCATTTTATAAAAGAAAGAGGTTTAATTGGACTTACAGTTCCATGTGGCTGCGGAAGCCTCACAATCATAGTGGAAGATGAGGAGCAAGTCACATCTTACGTGGATGGCAGCAGGCAGAGAGAGAGAGAGAGCTTGTGCAGGGAAACTCCCATTTTTAAAACCATCAGATCTCATGAGACTCATTCACTTTCACGAGAACAGTGCAGGAAAGACCTGCCCCATAATTCAGTCACCTCCCGCCAGGTTCCTCCCATGACATATGGGAGGGCATATGTTCTCGTGAATTGTGGGAGTTACAATTCAAGATGACATTTGGGTGGGGACACAGCCAAACCATATCATTCTGCCCCCAGCCCCTCCCAAATCTCATGTCCTCATATTTCAAAACCAAATATGCCTTCCCAACAGTCCCCGAAATCTTAGCTCATTTCAGCATTCACTCAAAAGTCCAAAGTCTCATCTGAGACAAGGCAAGTCCCTTCTGCCTGTGAGCCTGTAAAATCAAAAGCAAGTTAGTTACTTCTTGGGTAAAATGGGGATACAGGTATTGGGTAAATACCACCATTCCACATGGGAGAAATTGGCCAAAACACAGGGGCTACAGACCCCTTGCAAGTCTGAAATCCATCAGGGCAGTCAAATCTTAAAGCTCCAAAATGATCTCCTTTGACTCCTTTTCTTACATCCAGGTCATGCAGATGCAGGCCATGGGTTTCCATGGTCTTGGGTAACTCCGCCCCCGTGGCTTTTCAGGATACATCTTCCCTCCTGGCTGCTTTCACAGGCTGGCATTGAGTGGCTGTGGCTTTTCCAGGCACACAGTGGAAACTGCCAGTGGATCTACCATTCTGGGGTCTGGAGGGCAGTGGCCCTCTTCTCATAGCTCCACTAGGCAGTTTCCCAGTAGGGACTCTGTGTGAGGGCTCCACCCCCACATTTCCCTTCTGCACTTCCTAACAGAGGTTATCCATGAGGACCTTGCCCCTGCAACAACGTCTGCCTGGGCATCCAGGTGTTTCCATACATCTGAAATCTAGGCAGAGGTTCCCAAACCTTAATTCTTAACTTTTGCGCACTCGCAGGCTCAGCACCACACGGAAGCTGCCAAGGCTTGGGACTTCCACCCACTGAAGCAACAGCCCCTGTACCTTAGCCCCTTTTAGTCACAGCTGGAGTGGCTGGGAGACAGGGCACTAAGTCCCTAGACTGCACACAGCAGAGGAACCCTGGGACCCTGGGTCAGGCCCACGAAACCATTTGTCCTCCTAAACCTCTGGGCCTGTAATGGGAGAGGCTGCTGCACAGGTCTCTCACATGCCCTGGAGACATTTTTCCCATTGTATTGTGCATAGCATTTGGCTCCTCATTACTTATGCAAATTTCTGCAGCCGGCTTGAATTTCTCCTCAGCTCAGAAAATGGGATTTTCTTTTCCGTCGCATTGCCAGGCTGCAAATTTTCCAAACTTTTCTGCTCTGTGTCCCTTTTAAAACTGAATGCCTTTAACAGCACCCAGGTCACCTCTTGAATGCTTTGCTGCTTTGAAATTTTTTCCACCAGATACCCTAAATCATCTTTCTCAAGTTCAAAGTTCCACAGATCTCTAGAGCAGGGGCAAAATGTTGCCAGTCTCTTTGCTAAAACATAGCAAGAGTCACCTTTGCTCCAGTTCCCAACAAGTTCCTCATCTCCATCTGAGACCACCTCTGCCTAGATTTCATTGCCAATATCATTATAAGCATTTTGGTTAAAGCCATTCAACAAGTCTTTAGGAAGGGTCATAGCTGTTCAGCAACTCTCTAGAGAGTTCCAAACTTTCCCACATTTTCTTGTCTTCTTCTGAGTCCTCCAAACTGTTCCAACCTCTGTCTGTTACCCAGTTCTAAAGTCACTTCCACATTTTCAGTTATCTTTCAGCAGCGCCCCACTCTTCTGGTACCAATTTACTGTATTAGTCCATTTTCACACTGCTGATAAAGACATACCCAAGACTGGACAATTTACGAAAGAAAGAGGTTTTATTGGACTTATAGTTCCATGTGGTTGGGGAAGGCTCACGATCATGGAGAAAGGCAAAAGGAGCAAGTAATGTCTTACGTGGATGGTGGCAGGCGAAGAGAGACAGAGCTTGTGCGGGGAAACTCCTCTTATTAAAACCATCAGATCTCGTGAGACTCATTCACTAATCATAAGAACCACGCAGGAAAGACCCACCCCTGTAATTCAACCACCTCCCACCAGGTTCCTGGCACGACACATGGGAATTGTAGGAGTTACAATTCAAGATAAGATTTGAGTGGGGACACAGCCAAACCATATCAGGAAGACGTGTCAGTCACTAGGAGGACTTAAGACTGGGGTTGCTATTGTGAATCTCCAGGCAGTTAAGGGAACACACCTTGTAAGTCAAATGAAGACCAAAATTTAAAACGAAGCTTTTCCTGAGCACCAGAAACCAGCAATATACGCACCTTCCACTGAGATCATTCCCTGTGCTACGGAAACAGAGCCTCCTCAGAGGCCAGCAGGATTACAGACTTCAAAACCTCATTTCCTGGTCCCATCAAAACACTTGAATGCTGGGTCAGAGGGAAAGGTCTGCCCTCCAGAAAATAATATAAAAGGAAATTGTTTACTGTAAATGGAGAAAACATGTATATTAATACAGTATATCAAAGCTTAGGATAACAAAATGTTTTAAATTCTGAAAATGTAAGAACCATGAAAGCTGCTGTATTTGGGCTGCAGATTTAGGGTGATAAGAAGATTAATAAAAACATCTCTTACTTTTCAAGCTGGATTTTCTTTTTTTATTTGAAAGGTCATTTCTAACAGCCAGTCTTCTGAAATCGAACTGTCTACAATTTCCGTTTATGGTTTATGCACTTGATGAAAAGGGGCAAATTCAGTGTGAACCTGAATTACCTAGAGGCAGTAGGGAGGAACATGTATTTTTCTCCATAGGGAGAGACCCTGGCCAGTGTTTTCTATTTTAAAACCATTCTAGTGCTGGGAGAGATGTACACTTTTTTCTAGTTTTATGAGAGAAATATTTGTCCTAAAATATCTACAGAAAACTCCTGGAGTCAAATGGTTATCTTTTCCCCAGTTATCCGCATGTGCCACCTGGTCTCAGGCCCCTGGGAAGCTGGCCAGGGCTGAAGCACTGTGTGGCAGAGGGACCGTGGTCACACGGTGTGCGAATGCTGCTCATGGGAACTGGAGGAGGACCACATGAGGCAGGAAAAAATAGTTTCCTAGGGGACTCTTTGGCTAATAATATCTGTGAAAAATTTTAAACTTTGGGAGCTAACAGTAGACATTTTATCATTATAATTATGTTCTCAATGAAAACCTCTAGGGACAAATGAGCCCAGCATATCTGGTTAGGCAAAAGATTCTCACCTTGAGCTGGCATTGGAGAGAATAAAAGTAGGAAGAAGCTTGGCAACAGAAACTCGAAATCTACATCAGAAGTGGAAGGATTTGTAAGTGATTTTGAAATACTTCACAGGCAGCAGTCTTCATTACCAGCTGGGCTTTGCTAGTGATTGTGCTGTCATTTCTAGATTGTTAGGAAGGCCAGTGCAACTGAATTCATTGAGTCCTTTGGCCACGGGCCTGAGTCATTCCTCTTGCTGCTGTGCTGTGATAAAAGGAAGAACAGACACATAGGAGATAGAAGCTTAGACCTGTTCCCGGAGAGCTATTCTGGACCAGGGAATGAGGAGTCAGCTTTTCGATCTCACCTGCAGTTCCCTTGTGAACCCAGGGTGAAAATAGTTATGAAATGCGGAGATCTTTATGCTGTTACCTGGTGCTGAAAATAGGATGAAATACTTTTTAATGACCAAGGCCTTGTCAAAATGGATAGTTGTCTTTGTTAGTCTTTTTGTGTTTCTTTTGGTGCTGACAGTTGTCTTTTTCAGTATTTGTGTAATTTAAATTATCTTTGCAGAAACCTGCTCCACCAAAACCCGAACCCAAACCAAGAAAAACATCTGCTAAGGTAAGAAGTGCTGTTTCCCACTTTTGGCTTTTTAAACAATGAATAAATTATAATTCCCTACTTCAGAATCATTCAAGGAAAGGCCATATTTAATGATCCAAGCTAAAACCGTTACCACTGTTACGGACTTTCTTAAAGGCATAAAGCACAGTGTTCTGCCTTAATAGGAGTGTGTTTTCCATTTGGTCAGTGAGGCACAGGAAGTCAGAGATGTTGCTCTGAGAAGCCTCGTGTCCAAAGGGGGTTTGGCAGCAGCCTCGTGAACATGCGGTTCACATGGCACACAGCTGGGGTGAGTTTGGGCCCTGGCAGCACTGCCCCACTATGGGAGGAATTTGGGAAGGGGCTTCTGACTTCATCTAACTGGATTTTGCAGGCCATTCTGAGGTCTAATAATAATAATATAATAATGCCAGCAGGTAGTACTAGCATTTATAATGCCCTTAGAGTATGGCAGATATGGTTGATTGCTTTACTCATACGACCTTCACATAAACTCTATTGATGTAGATACAAAAATCCTGTTTTGCAGATGAGGAAACTGAAATACAGAATTCTTAGGGAACTTACCCAAAATGGCTTTTCTGCACTCTACCCTTCGTTATTATCCCATGTGAATTGTTTGAAACTTACGTGTATAGTGGTGTGAGTAGGTGATTTCAGAAACAGAACTCACTTTTGTTGTTTGGTCTTAAAATTAGGAACTTTGCTTCATCTGGGCTGCATTACCTGGCACCTTCCCAGCTTTCTAGTCATGCAAGCTATGTGTCTTCACGTGAGGGGTTTCATTGGAAAGCAGCAGCAGAGCCACCCCCTGGCTGGGTTCTCCCCCAGCTCTGCCTCTGCCTCCTCCTTCCCCAAGTCCTGCTGCTGCTGTCTCCATGGCAGAACCACTTCTCCCCTTACTGGAGGGGAGGTCCACTGAACAAATCCAGGAGAGGAATCATTGTGTTTTCCACAGAAGAGAAAGTACACTGGACTTTCTGTGCAACCTGTTATTACATTTTCACAGAGACTCATATTTGTGCAGTGTAACTCAGCTGAAACCCAGCAAAATTGGGCTCCCGTGTCTCCATAAAGGCCACCATGATGGTGATGGTTGTACTCACCTTGTGTTTGGACAGAGGCTGATTGCTTTTGGCCATCATCACACCATGTCTAACATTCTCTTTCCCTCTGCTTTGATCCCCTGTTAGAAAGAACCTGGAGCAAAGATTAGCAGAGGTGCTAAAGGGAAGAAGGAGGAAAAGCAGGAAGCTGGAAAGGAAGGTACTGCACCATCTGAAAATGGTGAAACTAAAGCTGAAGAGGTACTTTTCATAAATACCTCCCACTGATTGAATCAGTGTCTTTAAAGAAATTTCTCAATCCTTCAGCCGGTGATAGCACGTTCTTAATGTCTCTTTTTATTGCCTGTAATGTTATTGCAGATCCACATCTCTCGCTCAACTGTTAATGTCTCAACCTCCAGAGGCACCCCACCCAGCACACTGTCAGTAAAGGGGCAGATTGAAACAGTGAGAGTTAAGGGTACAGTAGAAAATTCTGCATGTTTGCAGTGACTAGAATCAGATAGTAGTGTGATGGTTTTTTGTTTTTTTTTTTTTTTTTTTAATTATCACGAAGAGTGGGAGCTTGCAGGTAAGGCTTCTGTGGTTGTTTGAAAAGCAGAAAGCAGTCAATGCAACAAAGTGTTTGTGTAATGTATTTCTGCCTTGTCTCTTCTTCACTCAGAGTTGAAATAGGTTTTGCAGTAAAGCTGGAAGAAAAAAAGAAAACAAATGTTCAAAACTGTGTGTTGGTGGGTGGAATTTCCTTTGCTTATAGTAGTTTTAGTAGTAACTATATATTTTTTTTCCTTTCTTTTTCACAGGCACAGAAAACTGAATCTGTAGATAACGAGGGAGAATGAATTGTCATGAAAAATTGGGGTTGATTTTATGTATCTCTTGGGACAACTTTTAAAAGCTATTTTTACCAAGTATTTTGTAAATGCTAATTTTTTAGGACTCTACTAGTTGGCATACAAAAATATATAAGGATGGACATTTTATCGTCTCATAGTCATGCTTTTTGGAAATTTACATCATCCTCAAGTAAAATAAATATTAGTTAAATATTGGAAAGCTGTGTGTAAGATTGATTCAGCATTCCATGCACTTGCTTTAAAATTTAGTCCTGTGCATACTGTGGTGTTTTTACTGTGCATATTTGAATTTTTCATGCAGTTTTTCTAGAGCAATAATCAGTGGTGCTTTTGTACCTAGGTTTTATGTGATTTTAATGAAACATGGATAGTTGTGGCCACCTGCTGACTATTTGTGGTTTAAAATAAAAGGTTTACCTGTCTGCAAAATACCTGACTCTTAGTATCTTTACTGCATTTTGGGAGTGTTTCATTTTATTGTTACAGAAGATATAAAGAATTCTGATGGACCTTGCCATAGCGGTATCTCCAATAAGTCAAATAAGATTGTTTCTTAATTTTCTGGCCTTTAACATTGTTACTGTTTTAATAAAATCATCTATGAATGCTAATGTAGAAGAATTACATCTAATTCACTTTATACCAGAAGTGGCCAGCAATGATTACTGTATAATAAAACTTCATAAAGCACTAATTTTTTAAAATCCTTATAAATAGGATATAGTTCTGCTAAATCAAAGCTAGTAAAAAAAAAAACCCATAAACTGAGGCTCAACTTTGAAAATCTCCCACTTTCAAAATCATAAATACTAAGTCACATTTGTATAAAATCCTTCGCATTCAGTTGAGGACTTCACAGCTTTGAAAGTGCTTTACCCAACATGAGCATGTTTCAGCCTTGCATCAGTTTGAGAATGGAGTTGGCACGGGTATATTAGAGCTCCTTTCTAGGATAAGAAATGGAGATGTGGAGTGTATTTGACTTACTGGAAGGAGAAAATCCAGGCTGGAGTCTTTTGAATTTTAAACAGTGTCTTTATGTCTATGAAAGGACATAGCAGTGCCAGGAACAGAGGAGTTATTTTATACGTGTTATTTTTTGTTGTTGTTTGCAACCTGAGAAGTTTGGTAACTGCATGAGCACCCCAGGAAAGCTGAATTATGGGCATTCGGCTTAAATGAAGACTTGAATCTTTTAAGATGGCAAGTAGTGCCTGTGCTGCTCAGGGACTCCTGCAAAGAAGCTGTTGTTCCTTTGGGCCTCAGATGCTTTTATGTTGTGCTTATCAACAAAGTTCCTCCTCCAGATTATATTTTGGGGCTAAGAACTTAAACTTGTCTCCTTGTCCCACGTCTGTCATTAGTTGACTGCATATATCAACCGTATTATATACAGAATAATCTTGTTCATAGTTTACTTGGTTTCTGAGTATGAAACCTACCTTAATTCATGAGTTTTGGACATGCTAAAAACTACTTTACCTTGAAGAAAAATATCTAGTATCCAGTGAACACTTTACAAAAATATTTTCAGTATACAGTTAGTACTCACTTGGAGTGTATTGCTGGCCAGTTTCCAGTCCAGAAGTGAACCATAAATTCCCTAGGTTTACTGTTTAAAAAATTATGTAAGTGATACCAGTGATTAAAAAAAAAGACCAAATACTACAATAATACATAAAGCAAAAAGTCAAAATCTTTTTTCCTCCCATTCCTACATCCCAGAGATAATCACTGCACTCTATTTTGTCTATTTTGTCTTTCTCGTGTGTGTGTTAGGGTTATGTATACACACATATACATATGTATATATAAATTTTAAAAGAATGAATCACTATCCTATTTTGAATTTATTCAATCTGTAGTTGGAGAAATAGATCATTTCTAATATTACAGTGCTGCCAATACAAACATGCCTGTATACAAAGTTTTGCCTACCTATGTATTTCTTCTGCTCAACTAAATAACTTCCCAGAAGCGGAATGTCTGAATCAAAGGGAATATACATTTGACATTTTGACTGGCTCCAAAAAAGATGTACTAATTTCCCCTTCCATCACCAACATATGAATACCATCTCTTTCCACCTTTGCCAGCACTCATTTTGGTCAGTCTAATAAATGAAAATATGCCTCACTTTTAGTTATAAATGTATTCTATTACTAGTAAAGTTGAACTTTTTCTGTTTAATGGTCATTTGAATTTCTGTGAATTCTGATTTTGTCTTTTTCTATTGGGGAGTCAGTGTGTTTTAAATCATTGTTACTAATAACAACCATTGATGCTATTACTATTATTAATAGCATCAATTATTACTATTATTACTATTAGTAATAGCATCAAACACACAAAGATCAGGGGTTCTATAGGCTATTGATGTCTACTTAAGTACAATATATAGATATTATCATGGCCATATTGACAAAACGAGCAGATACCATAGAGACCCCAGCTACCCACAATAACCCAGGATCCCCAAATTGGTCCCCCAGAACTTGAAGATTTGATGAATATACTGCCAAAGATAAGGACACATTACCTTCAACTACATGGAAGTTGTGGGACTCTCCATGCACTGCCCCACTGCTACCCTTTGGTGAATTTATAGAAAATTAAGAAAAGGTTCTCTTTCTCTAAGACACTTGTCTGCTAATTTGCTGGAGAATTATAATAGCCCTATGAATCTACAATTGCTTTGAGTCAAATGGTGCCCCCTGTAATTGAGTTGCACTATATGTACACTTGAAATTTACTGCACACTTAAAATTCTCTCTGGAGGCTACCCCATGGATTCTGCTGCAGCAACAGTGGGCATGTGGCCCTGGAATCCCCAACTGTAAGTTCTGTGAAAAATTAATCTGAACCAAAAGTCAAGATACAATGGTCAAACAATAGGTGAACCATCCCATAAAATCTTAAATGTATATTTACATAATTAAGAGGTTGGAAACAGGTATGAAATGAAGGTTTCTATCCCCAAATTTTAGGGGACATAACTTGGTTAGAGGTACAAATGCTATCCCTTAGGTTGACCAAAAATAGTGCGCTTAGAAAAACTGTCTCACCTCAGCTATCACATGCTAACATGTCTCTTTTTTGAATGTGTTTCCCTTTATCATGTGTGCAAAACTTTTATTATTTTCTATTTATTATTTTATGCAGAATATTGATTTAAAATCTTAGGATGGTTATAATGATTAGGATAATAATAGCCAGAAAGTGTTTAAGGTCCTGTAATAAGCACTTTACATAAATAATTTTAATTTAGAAGAAAATGTTTAATTATTTATCTAAATGTAATGTTCCTGTCCCCTAGTAAAAATAAGCCCAATTTTACAACACCAAATAGAGACTTGGGCTCACTTAAAGCCATAAAGGGAACTTTGTGATTATGCATCTCTTCCCTCATGGGAGAAGAGAAAGTCTTTGAAAGCCCAGTTTTAAAATGATACTTACATGTATATCTTCATGACTGTAAATTAGGCAGTGATTTCTTAGGTTTGACCTCAAAAGCACAAGAAACTAAATTAAAAATAAGTAATTTAGGCTGGGCGTGGTGGCTCACATCTGTAATCCTAGCACTTTGGGAGGCCGAGGGCAGATCAACCTCAGGGCAGATCACCTGAGGTCAGGAGTTCGAGATTATCCTGGCCAACATGGTGAAACCCTGTCTCTACTAAAAATACAAAATTAGCCAGGTGTAGTGGCGCGTGACTGTAGTCCCAGCTACTGGGGGGCTGAGACAGGAGAATTGCTTGAACTCAGGAGGTGGAAGTTGCAGTGAGGTGAGATCATGCCATTGCACTCCAGCATGGGCGACAGAAACAAAACTCCAACTCAAAGAGAAAAAAAAGCAAAAGATTTCAATAGACAATTGCTCCAAAAATGGATACAAATGGCCAATAAGCACATGAAATATGAGAGGATAGTCAACATCATTAGTAGGGAAATGCAACTGGAAACTCTAATGAGGAATCACTTTATACCCACTGGGATGGCTATTATAATAATTTTAAAGGAAAAATAGTACTGGAGAAGATATAGAGATTTGAGCCTTCATTCACTTCTCGTGGGACTGTAAAATGGTAAGCCTCTTTAGAAAACAGTTTGGTGGCTCCTCAAAAGTTAAACGGTTACCATATGAACCAGCAATTCCACTCCTAGGTACATACTCAAGAGAACTGAAAGCATATGTTCACACAAAAACTTGCACATGAATGTTCATAGTAGCATTATTGCTAATAATGAAAAAGTGGAAACCAATCCAGATGGTCATCAACTGATGAGTAAACAAATATAGTATGTCCATAAAATGGAATAGCCATAAACAGGAATGAAATATTGATACATGTTACCACACAGATAAACCTTGGAAACAAAATGCTAAGTAAAAGAAGCCAGACGTAAAAGGCCACATATATGAAATGTCCAGAATAGGCAAATCCATAGAGACACAAACTAGAATATTGGTTGCCAGGGGATGGGGGAGGGAGGAAAGGCAGGTGGCTACTAAAGGGTGCAGGGTGTCTTTTGTAATGTCCTGGAATTAAATAGTGGTGATGCTTGAACAACTTCATGAATATACTAACAACTACTGACTTGTATTCTTTTTAAAAAATGACTTTTCATAAGCCTACTGAGAGCACAGGACTTAGAATCAGGAGGCCTGAGCTTAAATCCTGGTACTATTTCTCAATAATTGTGTGAACTCAGAAAAAGTCATTTAAGTTCTAGCTTTCAGTTTTCTCTGTAAAATAAAGATAGTATCTGTTTGACAACGCTGTTAGGATTGAATGAGATAGTCACTGTGAAATCACCTGCTGCAGTATCTAAAATACAGTAGGTTTTCCACAAATAACAGTTTAACTCATTGGATGAATACAAACGGGCTATGTAGCCATCTTCTGATGAGTATATACCATGTATTTTTGTCAGAGGCAGTGGGTATCCCTTGAACAACGCAAAGGAATTGTGCTCCTCTTAGAAGGCAATATATTATAATGGTTAAACTTGTGAACACTGAAGCCAGACTGGGTTCAAACTTGTCTTGGTTACTTACCAGCTATATGACCACAAGAGTTTACTCAGTTACTTATATTTTAGTATTTTTATATATAAATGGGATTTAAAATGGTACTTCCTTTATAAGGTGTTTAGAAGTGTTAAATGGCACAGATTTAAGTGTTCAGGGAGTGATGTGGTTTGGCTGTGTCCCCACCCAAATCTTATCTTGAATTGTAGTTCCCATAATTCCCGACTGTTGTGGGAGGGACCAGGTGGAGATAATTGAATCCTGGAGCAGTTTCCCCCATCCTGTTCTCATGATGGTGAATTAGTTCTCATGAAATCTGATGGTTTTATAAGTGTCCTTCCCCGCCGCCTTTGCTTCTGACCTCTCTTGCTTGCCACCATATAAGATGTGCCTTTGTTCCTCCTTTGGCTTCCACCATGATTGTGAGGCCTTCCCAGCCTTGTGAAACTGTGAGACCATTACACCTCTTTTTCTTTATAAATTACCCAGCCTCATGTATGTCTTTATTAGCAGCATGAGAATGGACTAATACAGGGAATATTAATATTTCTAGCCAAAACATGGAGCATATTAGTTCCTTGAAGAGTGGTTGCATTGTCTCATTCTCCCTTGTGCCTCTAGAACATGACAAATTAAATAGACTCAGTAAATACTTGTGGAACTGAATTTGGTCTTTTATGGACAGGAAACAACCAAGCTCAGGGTTGTTACCACTGCTATATCCATCTCCAACTGAAGCTAATTGGAAGCTATATGTTTGGTGTAACCCAAACATATAAACCATGATTCTGGCAAGTATTCTTTGGAATTAATGCAAAAATTAATCTTTATCTAATTTAGCTTAGATTTAAAGCCTTTTAAAACACTAATACCACTAATTAGTGAAAAAGAAAATATTTCAGTTGGTTGTGGTCCTGTTCTTGTGATAATACTTGGTCACCTTTGTGTATGCACATTTATTTTTAATCTAGACCCAAGTTCACTTTTCTAGAAAAATTATACCATGATCTGTAATACCTTTCTTTTTAAATCATATACTATTTAACAATTAAATACAGAATATCCCCTTAGAGATAAATACACCTGGACCTACATTAATGGGTCTCACTGGGTTCCTTGAAGACAAATCATAAACTCTGAAGCTGAGAAGAGCCTCTGAGGTCATCTAGTCCCTCCCTGATGTGGCTTAGATTTCTCTTTACAATAGGATCAAGCAAAGAGTTACTCAGACTGATTAAATACATCCAGTATGAAGAAGTATCATCCAAACAGCTCTGAAAGAAAGTTCATCCTTATTGCTGAATTAAGAACTATCTCCTTGAAGCTTCCAATTATTGATTCCAGTTAAACTAGGATCAGGCACATATAAGCTAATTTGATCCTTCCCCCAACAGCTGCTCAAATATCTAAAGATGTCTATCACACCCTAAAACAACTCTGTTTCTCTTACCCTTCCAGATTATGGTCATAGGACATAAATGTCTTTTTATTTTATTTTATTTTATTTTATTTTATTGAGATGGAGTCTTACTCTGTCACCAGGCTGAAGTGCAGTGGCACGATCTCAGCTCACTGTAACTTCTGCCTCCTGGGTTCAAGCAGTTCTCCTGCCTCAGCCTCCTGAGTAGCTGGGACTATAGGTGCATGCCACCACGCCCACCTAATTTTTGTATTTTTATTAGAGACAGGGTTTCACCATGTTGGCCAGGATGATCTCAATCTCTTGACTTCGTGATCCGCCCGCCTCGACCTCCCAAAGTGCTGGGATTACAGGTGTGAGCCACCACACCCGGCCAGATGTCTCTTAAAAGTGTGATGCATTTTAATGAGTCTTATAAACTCAGATGGTTGAGAAATGGGAGCAGGAATATTCAAAACTGTCACATTATGTTGAACCAAAATAAACATTTATCTTCTCTTCTCATTTGGACCTGCAAAAACAGCATTTTCCTATGGCTCAACCTACGCTTTCCCTAGCTGTTCCCCTCTCTGCAAATTTGATTAGTGTGTCTTCTGTGAGTTCATCCTGATCTCTAAGAAGTATGTTTTACTGGGCAAAGAGTAATCCAGGAGTGCACCAAACTCTGTCTTCCAAGTTCACCAATTCATCAAAAATATATTGAACTCCTAGGTATCAGGCATTTTGCAAGGTACTGGGGAAGCAGTAGTGAAAAGGTTAGTTTCCCTGCTCTTATGGTGCTTAGAGTGTAGTGGGTGGGGAAGCCAACATTAATTACATAGTAACACAAATAAACATACATTTACAAGAGCCATTATGGAATCCTAACCTCTTTCATGGTACACCTTTAATGTAGTTTCTCTAATGGATTTCATTTTGAGAACTATATCTCCATGACTTTAACAGATGTTAGCCATAAACAAACCCACAAGAAATTAAATAAGTTAACTTAATGAATAACATCTTAAGAGTATTATTCATCTGGTTGCCAGAGAGTGCCTGCCAAAAATGACAATTTGGGTTTGGCGTAATTAATGTTTAGTTGTACTTCCAGGAAATAATTCATCCTGAGTATTTCTTGTGGCTCTTCCACTAATATATTTTTGTACTAGAAAACCCTAGAATGTCACACAAATTGCCTTTGGAATTTGAATTTGAGGTAAAATAGAGTTTTGGGGGAATAAATGATAGGAGGAAGGTAGCCTCAGAGTTGGGAATCATAGAACTGGGCTTGACCTTAATAATTAGCTGATGTAGTTTTATGCTTGGAGCTGAGTCTCCTTTGAATTTCAGAAGAATTGCTTTTTTTCCTGAGAAATTTTTGAACTCTCCTGAAGGTAGGATCGAATCAGAATAAGGTGATTTTAAAATATGCTTTTGCTCTTTAATGGAATTCAATGTAGGAAATTGACAATGAATGGTACTCTTAAAAACTGGTTTACTCAGTATGTACAAAGCACCACAAGCTGCTTTTAACAAGCAACTGTTAAGCAGTTACTGTGTTCTGAGCCCTGTGTTACAAGAGTAATCACAACCCCAAAAAGAGATTTAATTTTTGGCTTTGTTTTTATAAGGCAAAACAGGCCTTTGGCCATATCCACTTCTGGATTTTTTTTTTCCATCAAAGTTGAATACTAATTCATCAAAACTGAAATAGAATAAAACCCTCTGTTAATCAACAGCACTTGTCTACAGGGTGCCCCATGATGGATGGAAACAAATAGAAACTTTATTGATCTTTTCTGTTACAATGAGTTGCATTTCCTCTTGCATTGTCACAGCACCTTTCTTGACCTATATTTTGTACTTACTTCATTCACACTGTAGAACATTATTTCCTTGTCTCTTTTCACAAATAGAATTTGAGCCTCTGGAAGCAAGGAGTTATTCATCCTTGTGTTCTTCAAAGCACCTCAACTAATGCCTGGTGCACAGTAATTATTCAGTGAATGTTTATTTGCTTGGCGAACTAAAAAGTCGAAGTTGTTCTCCCGAGTTCAAAGTACCAATGACCTTGAAAGAAGAAAAAACTAAAACACACAAAAAAAGAAAAACGATTTTCAACAGCACAGAACTAAATGTTAAATGTATGCAATTCAGACTAAAAATGCTTTAGGAGAGCAGAGAAAGATACGACCTTGGGCAATTTGTGGGGAGATTTAATGGTAAAGAAAGGGTAGATGTTGCCAATGCTTTAAGGAGGTCAGAGTGGATCTGAGAGGAGTTTGAGTGACTGTTCAGACAAGGGGACAACCTTCCCAAAGGCTAAAGGTAAGCATGGGTACACAAATATCCCTGAAGTAGGTTCTTCTCCCCAAACCCAAGTTTTGGATATCTGAGCAAATTGATTCACTATTCTTCTGTAAAAGGATTTGGTTGGATTAGATTACTGGATTGTAAAACCATTTTTTAAAAGTGGTAGAATACTAACAATTCTTTCTTAGTGGTAATAGGGGAAGCTATAGGGAATCTATGACCCACCCTCTTGGCCATCACTTCAACCTCAAGGCCACTCCTGGGGCTCATCAACTGAATCCGTGGGACACAATTTGAAGACTACTGAACCAGGAAACTCTAAAGGCTGAGAGGACAGAATAACTCCTCTCAGTGATCAATGCACACAGTTTTTGCAGAAAGATAAGGAGACACCATGTCTGAGCAGAAGGTTGATGGTATGAGGCAGTAGGAACTGACTGTGAACACAAAGCAATCAGCACCATGCCTGGCACACAGTAGGCACTCAGGAAATGTTATGTAAATGTATGTGGGAACATAGGCAATGCACAAAAGACCCACAAGATCATAGAAAGCTTTGAAAGTCAGGCACCAGTGTTTGGACTTGATCAGCAAGAAACATGAAGCCACCCTAGATTCTTCCACAAGGGAGATACAGGATGAGCATGGTGTCTGGAGAAAAGGAATCTGGCAACTAACTGGATTCCTCAATTAACTCATATTTTATCTTTAATTAGAATATAGTCTGGATATTACATATTAGGAAATTATTGTTAGTTTTATAAGTTATAACAGTGATATTGTAGTTATTCATAGGGAATGTGTGCTGAAGTGTTGAGGGATAAATGGTTGTGATCGCTGAAATGTATTTTCAAATGATTTACCAAAAATATTACCCATACATAATATACCTATTATATATGCACACATATGTATACATGTATTCATCTAGATAGATACATATGGCAACATGTTAATTGTAGGATCTAATGGTGGTCATATTGGTGTTTCTTATAATGTTTTTTTTCTGTATGTTTGTGTATTTTTATAAGAAAAAGTTGGAGAAGTGGGAAAAAATGTTTTTCTTTGGTCTTCTTACAAGAGAAAGAGGGCAATTACTATGATAATCATAAATATTAGGAGAATGCTTACTCTGCATAATAAAGAAATTGGCCTGAACCAAAGAGAGGTCTGGTCCTGTCCCTGGCTTCTGGGAGGTAACCTTTAAACACTTGGAATTTTCCAAGTGAAAGGAATGTCTTTGGTATTCATGGCAGGCTAGACAACTCCTGGTAGTTTATGCTATCAAGGTTACCCATGGTGTGGCCCTTGAGCCATGTGGTATTAGCTTGACATTGGAGAGTGAGGGGAGAGACTAGAGACTGATTTTAACCACATGGGCAAACAATCAATCATGCCTACATAATGAAGCTCCAATGAATACTCTGGACACTGAAGCTCAAGTGAGCATCCCAGGTTGGCAATATTCGATGTGTATTGTTGCACATTGATACCAGGAGAGTAGAATATCCTGTGGATAATGGAAGCTTTGTGTTTGGAGCCTTCCTAGATTTGGTCTTATGTATCTCTTCCTTTAACTGGTTTTAAGGTGTAGCCTGTAGTAAACTGTAACAGTTATCAGTGTAATGGCTTTCAGCAAGTTCTGTTAGCTCTTTCAGTGAATTACCAAAACTAGGCATGGTTTTAGAGACCCACCCGGGGCTTGCAGTTAGTGTCAGAAGCGAGGACAGTCTTGGAGACTGTCCTGTCAGACTTTGCAGTTTGCCTAATTTCAGACACAGACATTCTCCTTAGTGTTTTAGTTTGAATATTAATACTCATAACATGAGTAGTAATGGGTTGTTGTAGGTGCTACTATTTTGCCTATTTTACAGATAAGGAAACTCGGGAACAGGGAATTAATTTGTTCAACATCATGCAATGAGTAAATGGTAGAACTAGAATTTAAACTCTGGCAAGCTGATTAAGAAAAGAAAGAAGGAAAAAAAAAAAAAAAAAACCATATCAGAGATACAAGTGAAAAGAATTCCAGAGTGGGTAAGTCCAGGAAGCAATGAAGGTTGAGTCCTGTCCCCCTGTTCTCTAACTACAGTTCTGCAGAGCAATCATGGTCCTCCTGAATGAGGACCCTGAGGCATAACAATACCTTGTTCTCTAAAAGAAAGAATCAGTGATGTTTCGTACTACATACTTTGTTTTCTAAGGCCATTAGGAGGGCTAGTTAGTTTTACAAAGAAGGCTAAGAGTTCCAACAGAATGGGCTTTCTCATTAACTCTTTGCTTAACCAAGTAGCCAGACATCCACATTCTCTGACCATTCCAGTTAATACCAAGCTTCCTGTAAAATTTCAGTGGCATGGAAAAATGCTTTAAAGGGGAGAGTAGTCCCACCTCTCCCCACTAATTGATAGTTGAAAATAATCCAAATTTAAATGGCATGTGCTTCAGAATTCCAAAATAGGGGTGGTAAGAATTGCAATACCCTAAGGAAATTATATTACAAAAGATTTATCTAATAAGTGAAGCTGCCATATACTTTTCTTCTTCAAAATCCAAAATGCTCCAGTAGGAGGGTTCTAATATTAACAGACCAGAAGTCTCAAGACTTTGCTAGCACTATGATAGTTTTTTAAACCAACTAGCTGGATATTCATTAAATCAAATTGTCACAAAAGCTTGCAGATAAATGGTACTATATAGGTGCAAGCAAAAAGTGTGAATGACCATAGTTGGACATTTGCTCTTTTAATATGTGCGTTGGTGTGTGAACAACAGCCTTACACAGGTTGTAAGGATGCTATTCTTCTCTTGCCACCCCCCAAAAGCCTAGAGGTTCACTAGTGGGGAAAAAAATTAGGCAATGCCAAGAGCACAAAAAAAAAAAAAACATGAAAAATTCAAGAGATTAAAACCTCTGGTGCTGTTTCATTCTCCTAAATTAGGCCTAATGGTCAAATGAATCTCTAAGAGGTTTTAGTTTATGCCCTTCTATGGAATTCCTTAAGTAGCTCATATTTCACTAGAACAAAAAAACTCACAACTCTAAGCATCATGTTTTGAGATTATGCTTTGCTCTAGTCATTTTATGATTTTTTTAATCATTAAAAAAAGTTCTACAAGAAAATTATGCATTGTCCTAAAACCTTATGTAAGGAAAAAAAAAAAAAAAGGAAGGTAGAAAAAAATCTACCAGCAAAGGAAAATAGACAATGGGTACATGTTTCCTCATCTGTAAAATAAGAATAATAAAAGTGCCTATTTCATAGCGTTGTTATGAGGATTACGTGAATTAACATTTTTAAAGTGCTTAGAACAGTGCCTGGCAGGTGGTAAGCTACATAACTTTATTTAATAAAACGGCGCAACTGGAAAAAAGTAAGTGAACATCAGAAAACCTGCTCTGTCCACCTTGCAAGTAATTAAGTACCATGAGGTCTTTCTGGAGGCAGAGAGAACTGAGGTACAGTGGGAGAAAAGTGTTTCCAGCAAGTCTTAGCTAAGTGTGTTATCCCTTGGTTTATTTTCATTGTATGAGTTTTTGATTCCTGCATACTTTGAAGTTTGCCTCAAGGGAAAAAGTTGAATTGGGACTCTTTGTGACTAGAATCTTTGGCCTGGAAGGTTGGCGCCTTCAGCTATTTCTCATGCCAAGCCTTTGAGATTCTGTTCCTGTTCCAAAAGCTGACAGGAGCTTCCTTGCAAGTTCCTCTGAAAGAAATGAATGAGACTAAACTCCAACAGATTTCTGCCTTTACAGACCCTTAACCAGCCTAATTAGCTTGGTGAATTAGCAATGTGAAGGGTAGAATGCAGAGCAGGCCCTAGCTCTAGGGTAGAGGCACATGGGGCCCCACAGATCAGGAAGCAGGACCAGTTCTGTATAACCAGTCCGGGAAGCTCCAGAGAGGCTGCAGTGAAAGACTGCAGAAAAGCTCCTGCCATGCTGCAGCTGATTCCACAAAAAAAAAAACATGGATTTTGAACTGTGAACTATGCAAAATTATATTTATAACCAGAAAAGGCTTTGCTGTGCCAAGCCTAGTGGGCAATATTACATCATTGACACCTTTGGACTTAAAAAGAGAAAGAAAAATTTAAGGTGGTTCTGAATAGCTCTTTTCCATCTCTAAAGGGAGGGGGAAGGTGACTGAAAATTGAAAATGGCCCTAAACAGTGACAGTAGGGATCCAGGTCAAATACAAAAAAGAACTTCCAGGCATTCCTAAAATAACTATACTCAAGCCCTATCAGACTTACTGTCTTATGTAATAAATATTTGTTCAAAACTCTTTTACTATCTTGAAATAAAGTTCATAGATAATATAACCTATCTATAGACATAATTTCAAAATCAACACATACTGCTCTAGCTGTAAAGTGAATATAAATTTTTAAGTAATTTATAATAAACTGTATATTTTAATATGTAGATGTTTAGGCATGACTTCATAAGAAGACATAATGGAAGAGATAGATGCACAATGTAAGAAAAATAAAACCTATTCAGTGGATTATTAACATACTTCTTTTATACTCAAAACTTTGAAATAGAGAATAAATATGTTTCTATATATGCTTGGAATCACTGTGATGCAACAGCTACAGTTGCACTGGAGTCTCAAAGTCTTCAAATAGTGTTACTATTGGTGATGTGAGTTTCTGAAATGGCACACACAATACTTAATAAAGGTCTAAACTAAACATGTTTAAAACTGCAAGAAAATTTCAGAAAATTCAATATGAATACATTAAAACAGATTCTAGGCTTGGATACTTATAAACAAGGTGACTTCTTTTTAACTACATGAATGTACAGTGGGATATGTGAAAGTCGTTAGAGAGTCAGGACAGTCTTACACTGTGTGGACCTGTTCACACCTCGCGAGATGTCTAGACCCTCCCTCACCCACCTCACCACCCCTTGTCACTGTGACAATTAATAATGACTCAGCAGAAGATGAAAACTTTTCTGAGGACACAGTACATCCCCCATTAGGAGCTACTGCTCTAGAACTTCAGTAATCTCCCATCCTGAAGTCAGAGTGAGCATCTGGGTACAAGGTCAGGTTTCAAGGGGCAGGGTCTGTGCTCTTCTTTGGGGATATCATGGGAACAGGGGATTCCAGGTCACAAATAAACTTCCTTCTCTATGGATCTCCACTCTTTTTAATTTACTTTTACCTTTTTTAAAGCCAAATGTTTTACAAGTTAACTGATACACAAACATCTGGCTACTACAAACTTGCCCTCCAAAGCTCGCTCCCCAAAAGCAAACACTTTCAGATATTCCCCTGGGATTTTGCTTCCAAAATTCTAAATAATATGCTTTTCTCTTCTCAGTTGATTTTTTTAATCATAATTTTTAATAATTATATATTATATATGCTAATATATATTATAAAATAACTTTTAACCACAAATACTATTGATTGGCCTCCCAATAGGGAGTATAAACTTTCATACCATATGTATAGCATATATTGAAATTAAGCTATTGTCATACAATGTTTTAGATTTGCACATGTATAATTTCATGTGATCCTCACAGAATTATTGACAGGTGTGTTGTCATATCACTCCTATTCAAAAGATAAGGAAATCAGAACACAGATAAATGTTGTGCCCAAGACCACATGACTAGAAAATAGCAAAGATGGAAATGGAGCCCAGAATGTTTGTTCCTAATATACCGTTTTTTTGTTTTTTTTTTTTCAATTTTACTTCAACAGTTATGGAACCATTTTGCTTAGATTCTCTTCTGGTAAAAACTCCCTCAAGGCCCTGTTCCAGTGGCACTCTTCTTCATGAAACTTCACCCCTGGGCAGGTCCTTTCTATATGTTTTCACAGCCATTTTTCTGTGCTTCCATCATAGCCCTCATCACAATGAATAACAAGTTGCCCTTTTCACAATGCTCAAAGTTAGAGTGTGAGCTCACCAAAGCCCTGGACAGCTTCTAATTCCTCTTTCTGTCCCCAGAGTGCGGCAGGGCATCGGGTGCCTAGAAGATGCCCAGTCATCAGGGAACATGAAGAGGCCTCTTTACGCAGAGGCCTGTGCTAAGTGCTGGGGGCACACAGATGACTAAAACAAAGCACATTTCCTGACTTCCAAACCCCCAACTTGGTAAATGTGTGGATGTGAGTGCTAGCCTCTGAAATGGGTAGAGGAGTTACGTTTCAAAAGGATAGCTGCATGGAGACTAAAGTCCTCAAAGTTAAAAGATTAGCCAAGATGACAGGAAGCAGAACACATAGAACACAAATAAGATTCATAATATAACGGAAATCCTAAGGGGGAATGCAGTTAACAAAAGAGTCTGGTAATGATAACACTTTTACAAGAACAAAGATGGGAAATAATTTTTGGCAAATGAAAGTGATTTATAAGTAAGGCCAACAGGAGAAGTTTACATTAATCAAGATGAGGAATGGTAAATGTATAGATTGATATTTTATCTGGAAGAATATTAAATAGCTTTAACAATGGAGAAAATATCTTTGGCTTTTCAGGTGGCCAAGGAGAGAAAGGGAGAAGGACAATTTAAAAAGTTAAGCCTTTTGTGGCAATATGATAAGAGAGGAGTAGAATTTAGCAATAAATGGGTCATGGATATGAAGTTGGGAGTTTATGAAGATGTCAAAATCAAGTGCTATTACAAATTGTGCAGAAAAAAGGAAAATAAAGGGGACAATTTTTTTTGTGAGGGGTAATTCTTTCATTGCTCAGCTGAATAAGAAGCAATGGCAATAAACACCTAGTAGAAATTCCAGTACGTATGTATAGTTGTGTCCATAAATGCCACCCAAAAGCATTTGAATTACCAGTCTTGCATTTCTTTTCTTTTTTAACCTAAGAAGGAAAACACTCTCATTAACTGTGCTAAAAAGTCACAGTTATAAATATATAAAAACATATGTGTAATTACAACCACAGTTATAAGAAAACAAAGAACTCCGAAGAGGGGTCCTGTTCCTGAAAACAAGGAATAGATTCTTGATTCTTGCCAGACTTGCCAGCCAGACACCCTGCAAGAGCTCTATGGCCAAGACCAGCATCTCCTCCCAATATCTCCTTCTCAGGAAGTGACTGGATTTGAAATCTGTTAAAAATTAGGGGAGAAGTAAAACTGTCTTTATTCACAGACAACAGGAATTTGTATATAGAAAATCCTAAGGAACACACACACATGAAAAAAAAACGATTAGAACTACTTTTGATAAGTTTGGCAAAATTGCAGTATATGAGATCAATATACAAAAATCAATTGTATTTCAATATACTAGCAATGAACAATCCAAAATGTTCTAAAACTGAATGGTGATAGTTGCAAATGTGGGTAAATTTACAAAAAGTAATTGAATTACACATTTAAAATGAGTATATTTTATGGTATGTAAATTGTACCCCCATAAAGTATTTTTAAAATTGGGGGATGGCTCAGGCACAGTGCCTCGCAGACTGTGATCCTAGCATTGTGGGAGACCAAGGCAGGAAGATTACTTGAGTCCAGGTGTTCCAGATCAGCCTGTGCAACATAGTGAGACCCTATCACTACAAAAAAATAAAATAATTAGCTGGGCATGGTGACACATGCCTGTAGTCCTAGCTACTTGGGAGGCTAAGGTGGGAGGATCACTTGAGCCCAGGAGTTTGAGGCTGCGGTGAACTATGATGGTACGTGCCACTGCACTCCAGACTGGGTGACAGAACAACACCCTGTCTCTAAAAATTTTTACAAATTAGGGGATGTCAAAAAAGGATAAAACGCAATTTTTTTTTCACAATAGGAGGATTTTACTCGTTATCTACACCTAATTTTTATGTTGTAATATCTGGTGTCAAATACTCTGATTTTGAAGGATAGAGCCCCAAATGTGGTATTTCTAGGTCATTTTCAGAGTAGCAGTCAGATGTACCACTGTCATAAACCTCAGTACTGACACCAGCAGGTAGAACTTTGACAATCACATTTGATTGCTATTTATCTGACAGAGCACTGAGGAGTCTGGTTGCAGAACAACAAGCCAAGGTAAAGCAAAAGGTAAGTCAGATGGCCAGTGATGGCTATGGGAGATCAGGGTCCTTAGTCCCCGGGTTTGTGTGGATCATGCCTTAGAAGGACAAGAGGCATTGGGTACTTGGAAGGAAACTCACTCCTCAACTTCCAAGACCCAGTCAGTTCCTTGGACCAGGGGAGAGGTCCTGGCTTTGGTAACTCAAAATTAACAGAATACTCAGAACTCTCAACAACTCTCAGCATCTTTGCACATGCAGATGAAAACACACTCATGGGGATCTACAAATGATCATTGTAGAAAATGTCGGTGGCATAATCCCCACGAATGGCCCTCTGCCTTTGGCTTTTTAAAGCCCTACACGGTTATAATTGAAGTAACATTTGCAAACATAAAACATTCTCAATAACAACTATAAGAATATTTAATACTTCTATGAACAGTTTGTATTTCCTGTCTAGAAATAGCATAAAAACCATCTGTGGAGTAAGTTTAGATGCTGAGCTCAGAAGCAAAGTTTTCAGATATAGTCTCCTGTGCTCTGGTGATTGAAATAAACAGGTGCTCAACTGGAAAAAGATTCTTTTTTTTTTTTTTTCATGCAACAATAGAAATTCATGAACTGATTCTATGGCATTTAGGTCTGTAGCCATTTTAATTCAAGCTTTGTTTTATTATTTTTAACCTATTATTTTTTAGAACTATTGAGTGACTTATGAAAAATACAGTAACCCATTGTCATCTATCGCATTTTAGGAGTACTCTGTTAGTTAAATATTCTGGTTCAAAGAGAGTTGACTAATTGTAAAGAATAGTAATAACAGTCAGAATAATACTTAGAGCATTTACTGGGTCTTGAAACAAACTTATCTTAATATTCTGCAAAGAAGTTTTAGTGGGAAAACTAAAGCAACTTGCTTGTAATCAGGAGTAGCTCCATAGATTTCCTATGGGCCAAGCACTCTCTTAAGTATTTTATATACATGTTTACCTTTGTGATCATAAAGAAATCCAAGGAGAAACTATGATTACTCTTATTTTACAAATGAGATTTGGGAATAATTTTTTCCAAAAATTGCTATTAAAAGTTGTAGCTAGAATCTCATCAGAGTCCACCTGGTTCTAAAGTGTATTCTCACCTTTCTTCTTTGTGGTATCCAGCAGTCCTTCTTTGATGATAGAAGATGCTTATTAAGTCATACAAGGATGTAAATATGGAACTGAATTATTTCCAGAAAAAGCTAGTTACATAGTCTCTCTTTTGTCAAAAAATATCATCATCATTGATAACAAACATCTGCCATCCCCAAAAACAGCCACCCAAATTTCATTAATGATATTGAGTTGTTGAAAATTCCTCATGCCTGGCAAGTAATGGTCACTTTGGATTCAAAATATCGGCTCAATAGAAGGAACCACAAAAGGAAACAATTCTGTGGCTTTGATACAAAGCATGCATTGAAAAGGTAATTTATAAGAAAGGCAGACTGAATGGATTTCAGGATGAAATAATGAATGTTAAATTAGGCTTTTAAAATCTTGAATAAAGGAAGTTTCATAGTGACCAAATACAATTTTGTTTAAAATTTTCTTCTTTTATATTTGCACTTTTTTAAGAATAGACAGTTATTCACCTTTAGCTGGCTTCTGAAATTAAATAAATTGATTTTTAAAAAGAGGGTTTTAATAAGG
Organism: Piliocolobus tephrosceles; assembly: GCF_002776525.5. Taxonomy (NCBI): domain Eukaryota; kingdom Metazoa; phylum Chordata; class Mammalia; order Primates; family Cercopithecidae; genus Piliocolobus; species Piliocolobus tephrosceles. The sequence continues at coordinate 93,153,815 of NC_045438.1, forward strand.
TATTTCTGTTCTTGGTGCATTTTCATCTTTATCCACAATGTCCTCATAGAGTCCAAAAGCTGAAGAGTAATTTGAGGTTGCGCCCTTTTAGGACCAGGTGAAATGGCAATTATCAAAGTAATGGGGTCAGCAGAGGGCCGAACAGCTTTTCCTTAATTAGCATGTGAAAGGGAATGTGGGCAAATTAACCATGTATAACTAAATCTCCACTTTATTTGCTGCTGGGTAGCCATATTGCTAGAGCTAGATTCATCTTTTAAAATGGAACTCTTTGGACAATCCTGTAACAGTTCCTTTCACATTCTTGGTCATATGTGTACATAATAGTAAAACTCACATGTGTTTGATACTTACTACATGCCAGGTTTTAGTGTTTTACATATATATTATTTCATTCTGCAATAACACTATGAGATACTGATTTTGTCAGGATTCATGACAGAAAAAATGAAACCACTTTATGCAAGCTGGGATTCAATACAAGGAATTAGATGTTTACAAAGTTGTTGGAAAGGCTGAAGGAATAGGTTCTAGGCTGGACCTCCAAAAGTAATTCTCAGAGAAATACGGAACTCTCCCACTAGGAAAACTACTACTTTCAAGGTTACTGAGAGCTAGTAAATTCAAGAATGCATCCCAGAGCAGGAATCCAGATTTGAGAAGCTGCTGCAGATCCCACCACTACCCCTGCCTTTGGCACCAAAGAAGCTGGGAAAAGGACGCTGGACCCCTGCTGCAGATGTAGCCTCACACCTCCAAGATCTAGCTTTCCAGCAGAAAAACGGCCAAGTGAGATGAGAGAATGGCCTCCTCACATCTGCCTTCCAAATTTCAAACAAGCCAATCTAAATGACGAGACGAACCTAACATCCAAATCCCTACAGGCAGAGGGGTTTGAGAAATGCAGATTTTAGCTTTTCAACCTCCGCAGGAGAGGAAGGACCCCTGGAGGGAGGTGGAATGTAGGATAAGCAAGGCAATCCACTTTATTCCAGGTAAGTACTATTATTATATCTTCCTTATGCCTCACCATTCAGTTTGACAGATAGGGTAACTGAGGCACAGATAATTAAGTAAAAGGCTCAGCCAGGTGTGGTGGCTCATGCCTGTAAACCCAGCACTTTGGGATGCCAAGGTGGGAGGACCACTCGAGGTCAGGAGTTCAAGACCAGCCTCGGCAAAATGGTAAAACACCATCTCCACAAAAAATACAAAACTTGGCCAGGCATGGTGGTGTGTACCTGTAAATCCCAGCTACTCCAAAATGGAAGCATGAGAATCCTTTGAACCCAGGAGGAGGAGGTTGCAGTGAGCTGAGATCGTACCACTGTACTCCAGTCCACAGCAAGACACTGTCTCAAACAAACAAACAAAAAAGGAAATTGCTCAAGGTCACACTAAGACAGTCTTCAAAGAACCCGTGCTCTTAACCACTGGGCTTCACTCCTGAAAGTCAAGCGTGTCCTGTGCACACATAGGTTAAATGAAAATCCCAGTAGCATTTTTTTTTTTTTTTTGCTGAAGGTGAAATGTTTTTCAGTGATAAAAACATTTCAGCAGTGTACATCAGGAAAGAGCCAAAGCTCTAGTACACTACTGCACTCTTATTGACCTTTACAACACTAAATAAAATTTACTTAGAGAGGATCCAGTAAAGCTTTTGAATTTCACTTTTTCAGAATCTCCAACTGTTGATTCAGTTGCTATTAGATGCATTTGAGATGATGTTTTGAAATGGATAATCAGGAATATTCAGCAATTCAACCTCAAGTGAACCCCTACTATTCACTAAATTGAAAGGCAAATCTCAGAATTTACTATTAAATGTGACAATGATCCCTTCCAGAGACACCAGAATCAGGCCTTCAGAGAGGAATAGAAATATTTCTCATCCCCTAGCTGAGACCTGGTGTGGCAGAGACACTGCCCAGTGTTTACCAAGACCATTTACTTTCCTCCTGGGCCCCTTTGCAATTAGGCTCAGGCTATGTGAGCTCTGACTAATGGAAGATGGGTGGCAGTGATACACATGCCACCCATCTTCCATTAGCATATCCATACATGATATACTTGCATGCCTGGCCACTCATTCTGTGGCAACTAGGGTATGTGTTGACAATGGTGGTGTCAAAAGATAGAAAAAACCTGAGCTCTTCCTGCATGACTGCCAACCACATTGACCGTGATGTGAGAAAGCAATATATTTTTATCAAATGAAGCCACTGAGGTCTGGGACTGTTTATTAGGCGAGTTAGCCCACCTGGACCTTCTGCTACAGATCTTGTTAGCAAATGCAAACCTTGGTCCAGTAGACCTAGCCTGTGGGCAGGGGCGGACCAAGTTAGATTTGTAAAGGAGCATGCAAAAGAGTGTGACTCTCTGGATAGCCTTCATCTCCTGGCATTTTTCCTACCTTTTCCTCATCAACACCATTTCTTTTTTTCAAAATTAATCGAAGTGTTGCCATTTCCTTTGCTTTGCTTCTGTTTCACAGGTCACAGCAAGGAACCTGGACACTGTTGGAGATGAAAAAAAAGAACTAAGATGGAGTCAGAGAAAACGGACCCTACCTGTAATTGCTGGATGTGTACATGCCTTACACAGTTCCACCCTGGAAAAAATAATCCCTTCCAAATGCTGAAACCAGGCCATCAGGATCAGCTCTCTTCTACCTGAGATGAGTGCAAGCTGGGTAAAAAGACATCAGGAAGAAAGAGGATTTATGCTTGCTCTTCGGTAGACCACTGGGAACCACTGAGACAGAATGCAATGCAAGGTTCTCCTTCTGTGTATTACAACATGCGAACAGGCTAAACCAGATTTCCCTCCCTAAGAAAAAAACTCAAAAGCTCTTTAAAAGCACCATTTATGTACAATAGCAAATATGTTCATTGTAGATCACTTTTAGCTGTTCACTAAACCAAATCCCCTGGGGACATTTTATGCCAATGCTTTGGAAATTAGTCCTTGTTACTTTATGTAATTGAAAACAATAAAGCTAAGTGCCTGTTGCACTCTTCTGTAATTTGAAACAGGGACTTGCAACCTCAGGTCCTATCTCCAGGCCCTTCAATGGCCTCAGAGGTAATGATGGGAAACTGTGTGTTATATTCATTATATCAGAAAACCTTGCAGAAATGGGACATTTAACTTAAAGCTGTATGAGCTCACTAAAATGCCAAGTTTCTGTTTTTTGACTGAGATGACATCAGTTTAGTACAATAATTGATTTTCTAAAAGGATAATGATTGATAATTGATTATCTCATGCTACCTGGAAACTTTAAATAATAGTCATTTAATGTCATAGATTAATATAAATGGTATAAATTAATCACTCCGTAAGACTTTCAAAAAGAAGACTCTTTAAGAAATAGGCTTCATGTACAAAAAATTATTAATGGTTTAAAAATCTAGCCAAAAAGTGGAAACAGCCCAAATGTCTGCCTCCTGATGAATGGAAATATGAAATGTGGTATATCCATTGTCTTAGTCTATTTTCCACTGCTATAACAGAGTACCGCAGACTGGGTAATTTATAAAGAAGAGAAGTTTATCTGGCTCATGGTTCTGGAAGCTAAGAAATCCAAGACTACGGTCCAGCAACTGGTGAGGGCAATCCTATAGCAGAAGGCAAAAGTAAACGTGCAAGACAGACAGAGGAAAGCCGAACTCATCCTTTTAATCACTAATCCACTGCTGAGATAACTAACGCACTCCCTCCATAGTAGCATTAACCCCTCATGAGGGTGGAACTCTCATGACCTGATCCCTTCTTTAAAGTTCCCACTTCTTAATACTGTTACTATGGGAATGAAGTTTCAACATGAGTTTTGGTGGGAACATTAAACCATAGCATCCCCACAGTGGAATATCATTCCATGATAAGGAATGAAGACTTAATACATATTATAACATGAATGAAGCCCCCCCAAAGAAAGTACACTTAGTGAAAGAAACCAGTTACAATAGACTGTATATTATGATTCTATTTATATGAAAAGTCCATCCGATGCAAATCTGTAGAGACAGAAAGTAGATTAGTGATTATCTAAGGCTGAGATGCAGGAGAAAGGGGAATGTGGGGAATGACTCTTAATAGCTATGAGGTTTCTCTTTTGGATAATGAAAATTAGATTGTGATTATATATATATGTGTGTGTGTGTGTGTGTGTGTAAATATATAAAAACAATAGAATTATACACTTAAACAGGTAAATGTTTTGGTACAGGCATACCTCAGAGATATTGCAGGTTTAATTCCAGACTACCACAATAAAGTGAATATTGCAATAAAGCCAGTCACACAAATTTTGTTTCCCAGTACATATAAAAGTTATGTTTATACTATACTGTAATCTCTTAAGTGTGCAATAACATTTTGTCTAAAAACAACAATTTACATGCTTTAATTGAAAAATACGTTATTACTCAAAAAATGCTAACAATCATCCGAGCCTTCAGCGAGACTTAATCTTTTTGCTGGTAAAGGGTCTGGCCTCAGTGTTGATGGCTGCTGACTAATCAGGGTGGTGGTTGCTGAAGGTTAGGATGGCTATGGGAATTTATTAAAATAAGACAATGATTTACCACATTGACTGATTCTTCCTTTCATGAAAAGTTTTTCTGTAGCATGTGATTCTGTTTGCTATTTTATCCACAGTATAACTTCTTTCAAAATTAGAGTCAGTCTCCTCAAACCCTGCCACTGCTTTATCAACTATATATTCTAAATTCTTTGTTGTCATTTCAACAATGTTCACAGTATCTTCAGCAAGTGTAGATTCCGTCTCAAGAAACGACTTTCTTTTCTCATTCACAACAAGCAATTGGGAAAATTTTAGAGAATATATTCAAGCACAAAGAAGAAAATATTACCACCACCATCTAGTAATAACCTTTGTTAACATTTTGGCATGTTGAATATATATTTATGTTTATTTGTGATCTAATTAAGTTCATACTATAAATTTGTTTTTGTAGATTACAAGATCATGACCAGCCTCCAGTTGGCAATGGCTGCTAAAAAGCCTAGAGTCAAAAACACAAAGCCTTATAGCATTCATGTTGTGGACAAAATACTTCCAGCTTAACTTCATGTTTTTCTATTCAGACTTCTTTCATCCTATTTTCCATGGTCCTTTATTTCCATATTTAATATAATTTTGTTATATGTATTTCTATAAAACATTCTAAAGGCTTTCTAAAATAATTATTCTCATCATAATAATTTTTAAGTGTACAGTTCAGTTGTGTTGAGTGTACTCTCTTAGTTGTATGACAGATCTCCAGAACTTTTCCATCTTGAAATACTGAAACCCATTGAACAACTCTCCATTTTTTCCTTCCCTCACACTCCTGGTAACAACCATTCTACTTTCTGTTTCTGTGAATTTGACTGCTTTGGATACCTCACATAATTGGAATCATACAGTATTTACCTTTGTGACTGGCTTATTTCACTTAGCGTAATGTTCTCAGTTTATTCACATTGTAGCACATGACAAGATTTCCCTTTTTTTGAGACAGAGTCTCGCTCTGTTATCCAGGCTGGAGTGTAGTGGTGCAATCTCAGCCCACTGCAACCTCCACCTCCCAGGTTCAAGCAATTCTCATGCCTCTGCCCCCCAAGTAGTTGGAATTACAGGTGCACATCACCACGCCTAGCTAATTTTTGTATTTTCAGTAGAGACGGGGTGTTGCCATGTTGGCCAGGCTGGTTTTGAACTCCTGACCTCAAGCAATCTGCCCGCCTCCGTCTCCCAAAGTGCTGGGATTACAGGCATGAGCCACCATACCTGACCGAGATTTCCTTTCTTTTTGAAGATGAATAATCCATTGTTATATTACACAATAGTCTTCCCTTATCCACAGGAGTTATGCCTCAAGACCCTAGCATATCCCTGAAACTACGGTTCTACTATGTTTTTTCCTATACATACATACCTATGATAAAGTTTAATTTATAAATTAAGGCTCCATAGCAGATTAGCAACAATAATTAATAATAAGATGGAACACTTATAAAAATATACTGTAATAAAAGTGTATAAATGTGGTATCTTTTTCTCTCTGTCTCTCAATATCTTATATGTAATTTTTTGGACCACAGTTGAATACTGGTAACTGAAACCACAAAGAGTGAAATCATGAATAAGAAGGGACTATTGCATAGCATTTTGTTTATCCATTCACCCAACCATGGACATTTGAGTTGCTTCCACTTCTTGCCTATTGTGAATAATGCTGCTATGACATGGGTGTGCAAATCTCTTTGAGAATCCCCTTTCAATTATTTTAGATATATAGACAGAAGTAGGATTTCTGAATCATATTATAGTTCTATTTTTAATTTTTTGAGGAAATCACTATACTTTTTTTCATAGTAGTTGCATCATTCCCACCAGCAGTGCACAGGATTACAATTTCTCAACATTCTGGTCAACACTTGCTATTTTCTGTTTGTTTATAGTAGCCATCATAATGGATGTGAGGGGATATTTCATTGTGATTTTGTTTTGCATTGTTCTAATGATTAGCAGTGTTGAGCGTCATTTCATATGCTTGTTGGCTACTTGTTTATCATCTTTAGAGAAATGCCTATTCAAGTTCTTTGCCCATTTTTGATCAGGTTTTTTTGTTGTTGAATTATAGGAGCTCTTTATATATTCTGGATGTTAAGCACTTATCAGATATCCGATCTGCAAATATTTTCTCCCATTCACTTATTAATTCTGTTAATTGCGTCCTTTAATGTACAAAGGTTTTAAAGTTTTATGTAGTCCCATTTGTCTATTTGTGGTTTTGTTGCCTATGCTTTTGGTGTCACATATAAGAAATCATTGCCAAGTCCAAAGTCATGAAAACTTTCCCCTTTGTTTTCTTCTAGGGGTTTTATAGTTTTGGTTATTATGCCTTGGTCTTTAATACATTTTAGCTTAATTTTCATATATAGTATAAGGTAAATGTATAATTTCATTCTTTTGCATGTGGATGTATAGTTTCCTTTGAACCATTTGTTGAAGAGATTGACCTTCTCCCATTGAGTGGTGTTGGAACCCTTGTCAAAGACCATTTTACCATATATGTGAGGGTTTATTTCTGGCCTCTCTCTTCTATTATATCAATCTACATGCCTGTTTTTATGCCAGCATCACACTGTTTTGATTACTATAGCCTTTTATATGTTTTGAAAACAAAAAGTGTAAGACCACCACTTATGTTTTTTGTTTTTTTTTGAGATGGAGTCTTACTCTGTCACCCAGGCTGGAGTGCAGTGGCGCAATCTCGACTCAGTGCAACCTCATCCTCCCAGGTTCAAGTGATCCTCCTGCCTCAGTCTCCCAAGTAGCTGGGACTACACGTACGTGCCTCCACACCTGGCTAATTTTTTGTATTTTTAGTAGAGACAGGATTTCACCAAATTAGCCAGGATGATCTCCATCTCCTGACCTCGTAATCCACCCACCTCAGCCTCTCAAAGTGCTGGGATTACAGGCGTGAGCCACCATGCCTGGCCCCACCTTTGTTATTTTTTAAGATTGTTTTGGTTATTCAGTATCTCATGAGATTTTATAGGAATTTTAGGACGGAGTTTTCTATTTCTGCAAAAAAGTCATTGGGATTTTGATAGATTTTGCCTTGAATCTCTAGATGGCTTTTGGTAGTATAAGCATCTTAACAATATTAAGTCTTCCCTACACATTGGGTACGCTGTACACTGCTTGGGTGATGGGTGCACCAAAATCTCAGAAATCATCACTAAATAATTTATTCATGTAACCAAGCACCAAAATCTCAGAAATCATCACTAAATAATTTATTCATGTAACCAAACACCATCTGTTCCCCAAATACCTATTGAAATAAAAAATAATTTTTTTAAAAAAACCATATTAAGTCTTCCAATTCATGAACCTGAGATGTCTTTTTATTTATTTGAATCTTCTTTAATTCCTTTCAGCAATGTTGTGTAGTTTTCAATGTAAAAGTGTATCTCATTGGTTAGAATTATTCCTAAGTATGTTACTCTTTCTTCTGCTGCTGTAAATGGAATTGGTTTAATTTCCTTTTCAGATTGTTTGTTGTTAGTATATAAAAACGCATTTCATTTTTGCATGTTGATTTTGTATCCTGAAACTTTGCTGAATTTGTTCATTAGTTCTAATAGGTTTTTTTTTTTTTAATAGAATCTTCAGGGTTTTCTACATATAAGATTATGTCATCTGCAAACAGATAATTTTTCTTCTTTTCTTATTTGGATGTAACAAACAATTTTTAAATAGAATAAAATTTATAAACCACTTTTTTTCTCTCAAACGTATTTTCCACATCATTAAAAATATTTTGTAGACATCATTTTAATTGTTGCATATAAGTCCATCACTTAGATGTGCTATAATTCACATGGCCATTCCTCATTTAGGTTGCTTTAAATTTGTATTATGATAAACAATATTCTAGGGCATAACTTCATGTATAGTTAACATTTTTTTTTTCCTTGCGGTAGGGTCCTAGAAATTGCACCACTGGGTCAAATATTACATATATTTAAATACTTTTGACACTTCTTTTAGTTTGGAAATGCATAACTTTAAAAATAGTAGGCCGGGCGCGGTGGCTCAAGCCTGTAATCCCAGCACTTTGGGAGGCCGAGACGGGTGGATCACGAGGTCAGGAGATCGAGACCATCCTGGCTAACACGGCGAAACCCATCTCTACTAAAAGACAAAAAACTAGCCGGGTGAGGTAGTGGCGCCTGTAGTCCCAGCTGCTCGGGAGGCTGAGGCAGGAGAATGGTGTGAAACCGGGAGGCGGAGATTGCAGTGAGCTGAGATCCAGCCACTGCACTCCAGCCTGGGAGACAGAGCCAGACTCCGTCTCAAAAAAATAAATAAATAAATAAATAAAATAAAATAAAATAAAAATAGTAATTGAGCAGGAGCGGGGGAGCGGGCGAAGAGCAGAATCGTGTCGTGGCTCGAGAGCGAGAGTCAGGTCCCGGCGCCAGCCCAGCCCGACTCAGGCCCACCGTGGCGCACGAAAACCACCTCCTAGCCATGCACTCCCTCCTGCTCCTCAGCGCCTTCTGCCTTCTTACCCTGGCCCTGACCGCTGAGGTGAAGAAACCTGCAGCTGCAGCAGCTCCTGGAACCGCGGAGAAGTTGAGCCCCAAGGCGGCCACGCTTGCTGAGCGCAGCGCCGGCCTGGGCTTCAGCCTGCACCAGGCCATGGCCAAGGACCAGGCAGTGGAGAACATCCTGGTGTCGCCCGTGGCGGTGGCCTCGTTGCTGTGGCTCGTGTCGCTGGGTGGCAAGGCGACCACAGCGTCGCAGGCCAAGGCAGTGCTGAGCGCTGAGCAGCTGCGCGACGAGGAGGTGCACGCCGGCCTGGGCGAGCTGCTGCGCTCACTCAGCAGCTCCACGGCGCGCAATGTGACTTGGAAGCTGGGCAGCCGCCTACACGGACCCAGTTCCGTGAGCTTCGCTGATGACTTCGTGCGCAGCAGCAAGCAGCACTACAACTGCGAGCACTCCAAGATCAACTTCCGCGACAAGCGCAGCGCGCTGCAGTCCATCAACGAGTGGGCCGCGCAGACCACAGACGGCAAGCTGCCCGAGGTCACCAAGGACGTGGAGCGCACGGACGGCGCCCTGCTAGTCAACGCCATGTTCTTCAAGCCACACTGGGATGAGAAATTCCACCACAAGATGGTAGACAACCGTGGCTTCATGGTGACTCGGTCCTATACCGTGGGTGTCATGATGATGCACCGGACAGGCCTCTACAACTACTATGACGATGAGTAGGAAAAGCTGCAAATCGTGGAGATGCCCCTGGCCCACAAGCTCTCCAGCCTCATCATCCTCATGCTTCATCACGTGGAGCCTCTTGAGCGCCTTGAAAAGCTGCTGACCAAAGAGCAGCTGAAGATCTGGATGGGGAAGATGCAGAAGAAGGCTGTCGCCATCTCCTTGCCCAAGGGTGTGGTGGAGGTGACCCATGACCGGCAGAAACACCTGGCTGGGCTGGGCCTGACTGAGGCCATTGACAAGAACAAGGCCGACTTGTCACGCATGTCAGGCAAGAAGGACCTGTACCTGGCCAGCGTATTCCATGCCACCGCCTTTGAGTTGGACACAGACGGCAACCCCTTTGACCAGGACATCTATGGGCGCGAGGAGCTGCGCAGTCCCAAGCTGTTCTACGCCGACCACCCCTTCATCTTCCTGGTGCGGGACACCCAGAGCGGCTCCCTGCTGTTCATTGGGCGCCTGGTCCGGCCTAAGGGTAACAAGATGCGAGACGAGTTATAGGGCCTCAGGGTGCACACAGGATGGCAGGAGGCAGCCAAAGGCTCCTAAGACACATGGGTGCTATTGGGGTTTGGGGGGAGGTGAGGTACCAGCCTTGGATACTCCATGGGGTGGGGGTGGAAGAACAGACCAGGGTTCCCGTGTGCCTGAGTGGACCTTCCCAGCTAGAATTCACTCCACTTGGACATGGGCCCCAGATACCATGATGCTGAGCTTGGAAACTCCACATCCTGTGGGACCTGGGCCGCAGTCATCCTGCCTGCCCTCAAAGTCCCAGATCAAGCCTGCCTCAATCAGTGTTCATATTTATAGCCAGGTACCTTTTCACCTGTGAGACCAAATTGAGCTAGCGGGGTCAGCCAGCCCTCTTCTCCTGACGCCAAAACACCTCAGCCGCCTCCCTAGCTCTATCCCAACCTCTCCCAACTATAAAACTAGGTGCTGCAGCCCCTGGGACCAGGCACCCCCAGAATGACCTGGCCGCAGTGAGGCGGATCGAGAAAGAGCTCTCAGGAGGGGCTTCTGGGCAGACTCTGGTCAAGAAGCATCGTGTCTGGCGTTGTGGGGATGAACTTTTTGTTTTTGTTTCTTCCTTTTTTAGTTCTTCAAAGATGCGGAGGGAAGGGGGAACATGAGCCTTTGTTGCTATCAATCCAAGAACTTATTTGTACAATTTTTTTTCAATAAAACTTTTCCAATGAAAAAAATAGTAATTGAACATATAATATTTGAATATATCTATTCTTTGAAAATTTACAATATACCTTACATTTTTAGATGGCATAAAATACACCATCTGGGTAGCTTTAAATATATAAATATATCAATTATATTTTATGATCATGCTGAACTCTTTTGTTAACATTTACATTCCTCTCCAAATCCTGCTTCCTCTTTGCTGGGGTGTTAAGTAGCCAGTACTGTAGGGTGGGTTCCCAGAGGCCAGGATGGGGTGGAGTAGTCTACTCCAGGATGTACAAAGTAGGAGGCAATCAAGTGGCCAGTTTTAGACAAAGTTCATGGGAGCAGAGAGTGAGGCTGAGGGTCTTTCTTCCAAGGAGATATAGAACAAGCCTGAAGGCCCTGAGGTTAGGCTGGACTTAATGAGGTTCAAACAGCTGGGTGTCAATTGGAAAGTGGGGAGATTTGCGTTGTCACAGTAATTGGGGGGGGCATTGAGTAGACAGGAGCTACAGATGCTAGAAACATTGCGTTGCTTGAGACTGCCCTCTAAAATAACTTTCCAGCCCCCAATGCTATTATCTCTCCCACTGATACACACTGGACTAGTTTTGTGCTGACACATTTAGATTCCAAGAGCCACCCTGTATTGTATTCCCTTAACAATTAAAGACCATAGAAATGTAGACATTCAGTGAGAGAATAACTTCAAAGTCCCTAAATGTGAAGCTTTAACTGTTGTATACCTTTTAAAAATGCATGTGACAGTGATAACAGGTTAAAAATAAAAGGAGAAAATTTATATTTATTAAACACTTACTATGTACCACAAACTTTACGTATTACTTTCTATGGAAGCTATAACAAATTTTCACAAACTGGGTGGCTTAAAACAGGATATATTTATTCTCTTGAAGTTCTGGGGTCCAGAAGTCAAAAGTCAAGTTGCCAACAGAGCTGCACTCCCTTTAAAGGCTCTAGGGGAGCTTCCATTTCCTGCCTCTTGCAGCATCTGGTGACTGTATACATTTCTTTACTTTTTTTTTTTTTTTTTTTTATACTTTAAGTTCTAGGGTACATGTGCATAACATGCAGGTTTGTTACATATGTATACTTGTGCCATGTTGGTGTGCTGCACCCATCAACTCATCAGCACCCATCAATTCATCATTTATATCAGGTATAACTCCCAATGCAATCCCCCCCCGCCCCGCCCTTGACAGGCCCCGGTGTGTGATGTTCCCCTTCCCGAGTCCAGGTGATCTCATTGTTCAGTTCCCACCTATGAGTGAGAACATGTGGTGTTTGGTTTTCTGTTCTTGTGATAGTTTGCTAAGAATGATGGTTTCCAGCTGCATCCATGTCCCTACAAAGGACACAAACTCATCCTTTTTTATGGCTGCATAATATTCCATGGTGTATATGTGCCACATTTTCTTAATCCAGTCTGTCACAGATGGACATTTGGGTTGATTCTAAGTCTTTGCTATTGTGAATAGTGCCGCAATAAACATACGTGTGCAAGTGTCTTTATAGCAGCATGATTTATAATCCTTTGGGTATATACCCAGTAGTGGGATGGCTGGGTCATATGGTACATCTAGTTCTAGATCCTTGTGACCACTTCCCTCCAATCTCTGCCTCCATGGTCACAAGACCGTCTCCTCTTCTGCCTGTCTAATGTATTGCTGCCTCATTCTGATAGGGATACTTGTCATTGGATTTAGGGCACACCTGGACAATCCAGGATGATCTCCTCATCTTGTGAATTTTCATTTAAATCTGCAAAGGCCCTTTTTTGAATAAGGTCATGTTCATAGGCTTGAGGGAGTAGAACCTGAGCCTGTCTTTTTATGGACCATCATTCAGTTCACTACAATTTACTTCCAGAATTTTGTTAAATTCTCCAGCAATCTTGTGATGGAGACATCATTATCCTCTATTTATAGGTGAAGAAATGAAAATTTAGAAAGAAGTACTCGGCCAAAGCCTCCTGGTGCATGCCAGAGCTAAGATTCACGCCAAGGCTCCCTGATACCTGTATCCAGTGCTGACATGGTCTACCCTGTGCATGGTTGGTTATATGGCTCTGTTCCCACCAAAACAAAGTCAGCCTCAGCAATAGTGCTCACAGGTGACCTTGTGCACTCCACTGGTCTCGACCTAAAAGAAGTAAAAATCTTATTTGCTAAAGGAGCATCCAGTCTAATATAAGAAATAATATAGTCAGGCAATTAAATGAGTTCTCTTCACAGTTAAATCCAAATAAATATCAGCCTAACCTAAATTTCAATATCCATACAATGTTCCAAAGTGTCTTTTTCCATTTTCTTATCCCCTGAAAAAAAGGCACATTTCTTTAGGTTGGTCCGGTGCATTCTATCAACATTTGCTGAGTACCTACTATAATTTGTAGTATGATATGCTTTGAAATCCTTCTTCCCTTGTTTTGGACATTTTTATTTTACTGCAAGGATAAATTTGAACTCACACCAAAAAGAGGGCCAAAAATATTCTGGCATTCTCCACATCCCAGATTATTTTTCACCCTAATTTATTGAATATTAACTTGTTGTTTTGCTCTTTTCATTTGCTTAAATTTAAGTTGTTTAAATAGCATTTAAGGTTTTACATAACTGCAACTGGTTACTTCTAAAAAACATTTTTTTAAATAAAGCTTTTTTTACAATTCAGATTTAGGAATGTTTGAAACAGGACCAAGGGATGCACATTCAGTCAAACCCATCAAAGTCATTGTAAAATAAGAGAATATATTGCTGTTTTTCAAGGATAGCTTGTCTTATCAAGGATGGGGTTTTCTACAAATGTGTTAGGATGTCTCAAGGGTAATACATCTCATATAGTCAAAAAAGTTCATAGTTTCTTTTTTTTTGTTTTGTCTGTTTTTGTTTTTTTTTTTATTTTTGAGACAGTTTTGCTCTTATTGCCAGGCTGGAGTGCAATGGAGAAATCTTGGCTCACTGCAACCTCCACCTCCTGGGTTCAAGCGATTCTCCTCCCTCATCCTCCCCAGTAGCTGGGACTACAGGTATGCGCCACTACACCCGGCTAAATTTTTGTATTTTTAGTAGAGACAGGGGTTTCACCATGTTGGCCAAGCTGGTCTTGAACTCCCGACCTCAGGTGAACTGCCCACCTTGGCCTCCCAAGGTGCTGGGATTACAGGCGTGAGCCACAGTGCCTGGCCGAAAGTTGATAGTTTAGAATCACAGCACCTTTCAGGGAAGGGATAGTTTTTTGCATAATTTCGTGTGTTTAAGGAAATAATATATTTAATAAAGTCACATGCAAAAATAACATCTGTTATCACTGATTGGGGAAATTTAGTAGAAATGCAAAAATTGAAATGACATTAATTTGGCCACATTGGAGAGGATCAGCAAAAGAGACTCATGTTTAGATACTTTAAAATGTAAATAGTGCTCATCAGGGGACATAGCCTCACTTCACATAATGTGTTTTCAGATAAACAAGTGGGGGAAATTTGCACTAATTCTATAGGGGCATAATTAAAAATAATTAGGCAGAAAAATATCCTCTCACTTATTTTATTTAAAAACTTCAAGGAAAAGACAGAGATGGATTTTGCATTTTCAGAAAATGGTGAGTATGTAGTACAGGCTTGAGATCGGAAGTCCCCAGTGATGTAAGCTTCCTTCTTCATGTATACCTGCCAATTTACTTTACTTTAAAAAAAAAAAAAAAAAAAAAGTGCTTACAATGGACTGTCTCCAAGGAAGAAAAGGTATGCGCTTAATGACTCAGTCCTTGGCAACCATCAATAAGTAGGCTAGTTAGAGGCAATCAAAGAGCATGATATGCATACTGCAAACCCAGGAAAATACTAGTGTGGATAGATAAATAATAAACAGACAGAGAAATAGACATCTTATGGTGAAATGAAAAAGTAAACAGAATGGCAATCACCCTGGCTTTGCTACAGTAACAAATAATAACCAAATCTCGGTGCAAACACAAACATTTATTTCTCGCTCACTTTATAGGAGGGCAGTAGGTTGATTGGGCTTGCGCCAACTGTGGTTAGGCTCTATGTGTTCTTATTCTAGGACCCAGGTTAAAGCAGCAGCCACTATTTGGAGCATATAATACTCAGAGAGAAGGGCAGAAGATGAGGGGGCAAGAGCTACTCCCCATAAGGCCATTGCATACTTCTCATTCACTCATATTCCTCTGGCAAAGCAACTTCAAAATCAGTGGGGCGAGGAAATTGATTGCACCACAAGAAAATGTAGAAAAGGCAGAGAGAAATGAAGACTGTGAACAAATAAGTTTATCACACCTGAGAGATTAAAAACAATAAAATAATATGACCAAATGTACATTTTTAAAGAAAATATTATGATTGTTAAACACATAATTCAGACAGAAAACTCCTTCCGCCAGTAGTAAGTGGACCCAAATTTTATGGGGCCTGAAACCTGTGCAATTTTTGTGATCATCTTTAGAAAAATATGGTCAAGTACTACTAATAAAAAGTAGGGGGTGTGAAGCTTACATTTAATTAATTTCAAGGTAAATTTGATTTTGCATCCACTTCAAGTAATGTAAAAACAACATAACTCCATTCATTAATAAAATTTTGGTAGAAAATATATACTTTCACTTCAAAACTTGTATTAATACTATTCTTTTAATATAAGATACTTTTTTTGTTTGTTTTGTTTTGTTTTGTTTTGTTTGAGACGGAGTCTCACTCTGTTGCCTGGACTGGAGTGCAGTGCACAATCTTGGCTCACTGCAACCTCTGCCTCCCAGGTTCAAGCGATTCTCCTGCCTCAGCCTCCTGAGTAGCTGGGATTACAAGTGCGTGCCACCATGCGCAGCTAATTTCCATATTTTTAGTAGAGATGGGGTTTCACCATGCTGACCAGGCTGGTCTTGAACTCCTGGCCACATGATCTGTATGCCTCGGCCTCTCAAAGTGCTGGGATTACAGGCTTGGGCCACTGACATGATACTGTATTTTTTTTTTTTAATAAACAGAGAATCGGTTATTTGTTTGGACCTAAGAACACAATAGGATAATCTTCTGGCCTCTTGAGGTCACCTAGGTCATTTAAAAACTACAAGGAAGGTAGGAATTCGCTGGATGTCCTTCCTTTTTTTTTTTTTTTTTTTTGAGACGGGGTCTCGCTCTGTCGCCCAGGCTGGAGTGCAGTGGTGAGATCTCGGCTCACTGCAAGCTCTGCCTCCCGGGTTTACGCCATTCTCCTGCCTCAGCCTCCCGAGTAG
The DNA here is from genome assembly GCF_002776525.5 of Piliocolobus tephrosceles. Taxonomy (NCBI): domain Eukaryota; kingdom Metazoa; phylum Chordata; class Mammalia; order Primates; family Cercopithecidae; genus Piliocolobus; species Piliocolobus tephrosceles. The sequence continues at coordinate 93,170,085 of NC_045438.1, forward strand.
CTGGGACTACAGGCGCCCACCATCTCGCCCGGCTAGTTTTTTGTATTTTTTTAGTAGAGACGGGGTTTCACCGTGTAGACCAGGATGGTTTCGATCTCCTGACCTCGTGATCCACCCATCTCGGCCTCCCAAAGTGCTGGGATTGCAGGCTTGAGCCACCGCGCCCGGCTCGCTGGATGTCCTTCTCTGAAGAAACCCATTGATTCAAATTGTATTTATCTAATAGAACCCAAATTGGCCGCCATTGTTAAATATATGATGATCTGCTTTGTGATAGTATTGTAATGAGTATGTTTAATTTTGGAAAAAAATGTTTGCCCCCACCCCTGGTTCCAGAAGATGGTTGACGTGTAAATGCAAGATTTTTCCTAAGTTTTCAGCTAACATAAAAAGCATAAAAAGCAACTTATTTCATATAAATTTTCCAGACTTCTAGATATTATTGTTGAGAATATGGAAAAAATATGGATGATGTGGTCTTTAAAGCCAGGTGAGCTGACAGTAAACAATAAGAGTGTAGGGTTAAAATATGGTGGGCTGCATTGGTGGTAGGTCCAGATCCAGTCAGTAGGTTAAGACATGAGGAAATGTTGAAAGATGAAGGCCAGAAACAGCCTGCACCCCAAGTCTCTATCATTCTACTCTCTACTTGGTGTGGTAGGCAGGATAATGGTTCACAAAGAAATTCACACCCTAATCCCCAGAACCTGTTACTATGTTTGTTACATGGCAAAGGTACTCTATAAATATGATTCACGTTATGGATCTATAAACATATAGATCTATAAATATATAGATCTGTAAATATATACTCTATAAATATGATTCAGGTTATGGGGAAAGTATACCGCATTATCCAGGTGGGCCCAATTTAATCATGCAAATCCATAAAAACAGAGTCCCTGTCCTGGCTGTGGCCAGGGAAAGAGATGTGATGACAGAAGAGTCAGTGAGATTGGACCTGCTGAGCTGGCCTCCAGAAAAAGACAGAGCCCTGCCGACACATTGATTTTTGTCTGGTAAGATTCTTGCTGGACTTCTGACCTACAGAACTGTTACTTAATAAGTCTGTGTTACTAATACAGTGTTACTTAATAAGTTCAAGTTACTACATCTGTGGTAATTTGTTACTGCAGCAATACACTAATACACAAAGCTAATACACTTGGTGAAGCAGGGCAATGAATCACCAATGATACGTGCAGATGATGGAGGGCCTTAATTCCCAGGTGCTAATGCTTCAGGAAGATCAAGTTCCCCGAAACCTCAGTCTTCATCTTTGACTCTTACCCAAGTTTCTGAGGCTAAACTGGATACATGCACTGCCACTCTGCCATGGACCAACAGGCATTCTTTTTTCAACCCAGTTTATCTCTTTCCATTTCCTCAACTTGTGTTTGTGAAATGACATTTTAGGTCCGCTTAGTCTGATTATTCTGCATGAGGTAAAGTGGCAAAATACCCTTTGACAGCCCTATGAGTCACATTCTCCAGTATGATTAAACTGCAGTGGATCAGGGAAATGATTTTGGAAGTACATTTATCTTCTGTTGGTACAGTTTGACAATTTGGTTTGTTCATATTGCCGAAACTGAGCTTATAATGTTAACTTCTATGGTCTTTGAAATATGGACATATTTGAACTGTTATACTGCATTCTGATTAAATCCACTTAAACTTTATTGCAATGCATGCCTATGTTTTTATTATTGGCTGGACAGACTGCTGTGCAAAACAAGAATCTGTCTAGCTCCAAAGGGGATACTCAGGAAGAAACCATAAGAGGAACCCTTAATTAAAAACAAAGGCGAGTCATTTGGGGGAAGTTAGAAAAAAATATAGTCTATATGCAAAAGCAAGTGATGGACTGATTCCAAAACATTGTTTAAAATACTTTGAGAAATAGTCACTAATGAGGTGAGGAAAACAGTCACTTAAACTATTATGAATGGTTTTATTTGCACATAAAATAGGCTGGAAAATTGATTCAAGCAGCAAAGTGTGATAAATAAATAGACTAAATCTACTGAGGAGAATAGAAGTCCTCCTGGAGAAAGACACTGGAAGAATAAGGCCATTTGCCAAATAATGGACCAGAATGATGAACTTTGTATTAATTGACATCGTGAAGTTATTATACAATATTTAGTATACTTTAATGCATATTCATTTTTTCAACATCAAAGGATTTAATAATGTTGAGAAGAATATTTACAGAGTTTAATTTCTGGATCTCAGCTGTTCATCACTGAACAAACAGGATGCAATACTAATGGAGCATTACCTTGCCCAGAATATTGACTATTAATAATATACAGTCATTGAGAGGAAGCACCAGTTAATGAACACGATTTAAATACTAGAGATTGGCAAAGAGAAGATTATTCATGTTCCTAAAGATGTTTGTTCATGTCAACCTTCTTTCCCCTATAACCCAAGTAGAAGTAGAAGCAGTAAGAATATACTATGAATTTCCTCCTGAGAGACAGCTAAGTGCACTGGACTTGGTGCCATAACACCTGGGTTTCAGTCTCCACTCCTCTGCTTCTGGCAATGGGAACACTACGGGGCCTCCCAGAGCCTACTTTCTACCTGATAAACACAGATAATATTACCTATTTTTGTCTGATTTCCAAAATGAGGTAACATGATATACTGCAACATGAGAGTGCTTTGTAAATTTTAGAGAGTTCTATACATTAGGGTCCTTATATTAGGCCTTTAAAAAAACAGTATGTAAATCATTAAAACACCACTTCAGCACAGATACATGTTGTTATAACTTTTGACAGAATTTTATCAAAACAATCTAGTAATTGTTTCATGCTTTGGTACTTATCAACATAGGTTATGTGTGTTTACAGTGATGTTCATTGTACATAAATATTTGAAAAATAAATGCTCTCTTCACATTTTTACCTAGAGCTAGCCCTTGTAACCTTTACTTTGTTTCTGAGTTCTTTTATAGTTTTTTGTTGACAGTTAAATCATGTCTTCATTAAGGTGCCAGACAAATATTAAATTCAGTAATCTATTGACCAGCAAATATTAATAACTTATTCACTTATTATGTGCATGGTACTGTACAAAGTACTATTCAGTAAACTCAGCAAAATGAGCAGTTTGATTTTTTTTTTTTTTCCTCTTCTAAACTGACTAGTTCTTTGTCTGAATTAATCAAATCAGCCAGTAGATTTTTGGCTTCCTGTAGACGCAGCTTAAATGTCACTTTCTATCTTCAAGCTGCTATTTTGAAAATTGGTGATGTGTAGGTGGAAAACACTTTACTATTTACAAGTAGAGTACTATACAGTAAGGCTTATTAGATTTATAATAAACTCTGTAGGTTTATTTTATTTAACTTTTTATTATGGAAAATTTCAAACATGTAAATAGGCATATGGAGTAGTATCATGAATCCTCATACACCTACCCCAGTTTCAACAATTAACAAATAATAGCCAGTCTCACTTCATCTGTTCTCCCATTGATCTCTCTTCTACCCCATGTTATTTTGGAGCAAATGTCAGATATCCTATAATTTAATTTTTAAATATTTCAATATATATCTTTAAAAAGAAAGAATTTTTTTAAGTCATTCACAATAGCATTATCACAACCCAAATAAAATTAACAAGAATTGCTTAATATCATTAAATACTTAGTGTGTATAAAAATTTCCAATTGTTTCATAATTTTATATATTTTTCTGCAGTTTGTTTCCATCAGTAACCAAATAAGGCCCACACATTATGATTGGTTAATATGCCTCAGTTCTATTTTAATCTTCAACTTTTTCTTTTTTCCCTCTTGCAATTAATTTGTTGAAGAAACTGGGTCATTGTCCTATGACCTTTTCTGCAGGCTGCGTTTTACTGAGTGTATCCCATGGTATAGTGTAATATGCTTTTCAGTCCTATGTGTTTCCTGAATACTAGTAGTTGGATCTAGAAATGGGCTGTGCAATATCATGTTCACATATAATTTCTTTTTTAAAAATAACCTTATTATTTCAGAATAGTTTTAGATTTATAGAAAAATATGTGAAGATCATACAGAGAATTTACATCCAGTTTTCCTTATTATTAATATCTTAAATTAGTATGGCACATTTGTTAAAATTAACAAACAAATACTGATACATTATTATGAACTAAAATCCTTGCTTTATTCAGATGTCCTTAGTTCTTATCTAATGTGTTTTTTCTGTTCTGGGATCCCATCTAGGGTATTACATTGCATTTGTAGTTATGTCTCCTTAGATTCCTGTTGGCTATGACAGTTCCTCAGACTTTTCTTACTTTTGACGACCTTGACAGTTTTGAGGAGTACTGGTGAGGTCCATTGTAGAATGGATTATGGGTTTTAGAGAAGGAGACCACAGAGGTCAAGTGCCATTTTTATGACATCATATCAAAGGTACATATTATACGTATTAATTATCACTGTTGATGTAACCTTGATCACCTGGCTGAGGTAGCGTTTGTCAGTCTCCAATATAAAACTACTCTTTTCCCCCCATTTCTACACAGTGCCCTTTGGAAGGGGAGCACTACACAAAGCCCACACTTAAGGAGTGGAGAGCTATGTTTCATCACTTTTGGGTGGAATATTTTTATAATTTTTTTTTTTTTTTTTTTTTTTTTTTTTTTTTTTTTTTTTT
>NC_045438.1:93174847-93197616 GCF_002776525.5 Piliocolobus tephrosceles
TTTTTTTTTTTTTTTTTTTTTTTTTTTTTTTTTTGAGATGGAGTCTCACTTTGTTACCCAGAATGGAGTACAGTGGTGCAATCATGGCTCACTGCAGCTGCCACTTGCTGAGCTCAGGTGATCCTCCCACCTCAGCCTCCTGAGTAGCTGGGACTACAGGTGTGTGCCAACACACCTAGCTAATTTTTGTATTTTAAGTAGAGACAGGGTTTTGCCATGTTGGCCAGGCTAGTCTCAAATTCCTGGCCTCAAGTGATAATCCACCTAGGCCTCCCAAAGTACTGGGATTACAAGCGTGAGCCACTGTGCCCTGCCTATTTTCATAAATTATTTGGAATTCTTCTGCATGACAGATGTGTTTCTTTTCCTCCAATTAGTTATTTATTTATTCAATAATTTAGTCAATATGGACTCATAGATATTTATTTTACATTTGGGTCATAATTCTATACTACGTTACATTGTTGCTCAAGTTGTTCCAGCTTTGGTCATTAGCTCTTTCATTTGGCTCCTGTGTTCCTTTGTCATACCCTATTGCTGTGAGTGTGTGTGGTTTTAAGGACTTTATCTTGTAGTACTACAAGATGCTTTAGGCTCTTCATATATGTTCCCTGACCCCGTCCTAGAATCAGCCATTTCTTCAAGGAAACTTGGTACCTTTAATTTGAGAACAGTATTAGAAATAAAGATCTAAGACCAGGTGCAGTGGCTCATGCCTGTAATTTCAGCACTTTCGGAGGCCGAGGTGGGTGATTGCTTGAGGACAGGAGTTTGAGACTAGCCTGGCCAACATGGCAAAACCACATCTCTACTAAAAATACAAAAATTCGCTGGGTGTAGTGGTACACACCTGTAATCCCAGCTACTGGAGAGGCTGAGGCAGGAGAATCAATTGAGCCCAGGAGATGGAGGTTGCAGTGAGCGAAGATCATGTAACTGCACACCAGCCTGGGTGACAGTGTGAGACTCTGTCAAAAAAACAAACAACAACAACAAAAAAACTAAGGACTAGATTTAATAAAGTTTTTAAAAGTCCTTCTTTTATTGCCATTATACCGATTTCATAAATTTTAAATTACTTGTTATAGTTGGTTATTTTTAAATTTTGATTTTTATAAGTTCAATTTTCAAAAATTACCTAAGGTGTCTGCTTGTATTGAATAGTATGTCTTTTTATTCCAAAGCAAGTCATTTACACACACATTTTGCTTCTAAATATCTTATTATTAAATACAGTGTCTGAAAACTCGTATTTTTCTACTTTTTGTCAGTTCAATCAGTTCAAGAGGCTGTATGGTTAAATGAAGCTAAGTGATCTTTGACTGTTTTTTAAAAATTCCTAGTGAATTGACTAAATATTTTGACACCTTGTGATTATGAAGTGCGTAGAGAAAGTAGATTAAATGACAAATATAATAAGGAAAGATTGTGTTTATTTCTGTGTAAATCATAGAGTAAAATGCCTTAATGCAAATCCTTATAGGGTCGACTTTTGGAATAGCTAGGTAAACCAGTGGCTACACCTTTCATTCTAAAATTTATGAAGTGTTTGTTCGAAAAATAAGCAATGGAAAATGTTTATATAATACTAGGTGAATAAGAGAAAATATCAAGAATGGTCATTTCTATATAACATATACTAATATATTCTTTTCATTTATTGGTTAATTGTCTTTTCATAGAATTTATTTTTTTGAAAGATGAATTGGCCGGGCGCGGTGGCTCAAGCCTGTAATCCCAGCACTTTGGGAGGCCGAGGCGGGCGGATCACAAGGTCAGGAGATCAAGACCATCCTGGCTAACACAGTGAAACCCCGTCTCTACTAAAAAATACAAAAAATTAGCCGGGTGTGGTGGTGGGCGCCTGTAGTCCCAGCTACTCGGCAGGCTGAGGCAGGAGAATGGCCTAAACCCGGGAGGCGGAGCTTGCAGTGAGCTGAGATCCGGCCACTGCACTCCAGCCTGGGTGGCAGAGCGAGACTCCGTCTCAAAAAAAAAAAAAAAAAAAGATGAATTTTATGGAAGTCATACTCGTGAGGATGCCTTAGGCAAACCTAGCAAAACAACTTACCAACTTCTTGGCACTGGGCAAGTTGCTAATCTTTCTGTGTTGTTTCCTCTTCTGTAAAATAGATTGTGAAGATAAATTGGCTCGTATATGTAAAGCTCTTAAAATATACATGTAATATATGTGTAACATGTATGTATATCAACATATATGCACAACATATATAGCACTCTACAAAACATGTAGAGTCCAGCCCTTCCAAATGCTCAGTAACAGTTGTCTCTTTCTTATCTTTAATAATATTTTATTTTCTTTCTACATACTTTCATGTTATTTTTCTTTAGTAATAGTCAATAACTTAAACATTTTGCTAATCCAGGCTGACTCCAGCATTCAGTGCAAATTAATGAAATTTTGCTATAGTTAATATTTTCTCCAAATCAATATTTTGTTGGGAATATTTTCAATATTTTGGTATATATTGAGTTTTTCCTCTTTTACTTTTCTTAATGTGTAACCTTTGGTTATTCTGCCCAAGGTTTTAGGATTATAACTGGAATACAAAAGTCAAGAGGGTTTCAATATTCAGCTGTTAATATCCAAAGCAGATATTTTAAGTCTTCAGCAAAATAATAATAATAATAATTCTGAAATCCAAGCTTTGTCAAAAGACTCTAAATTTTCCAAATTGTTTTTTAGCTTCATGTTGACTTTGTTAACGGAAGTTATCAAATGCCGAGGATAGATAGCATTCAGGATAAGATCTGAGGGAAGACTTTGTAACTTGGGAAGAATGTGACAAAGGGGAAGGAGAGGTCAGCCTATTATCTCTTTTGGCCTAGGGAGATTTGCAGCAAAGAGAAGGGAGACAGAGGCAAGAAGTAAGACTTACTCTCAGCCATCTCTTCCAGGCAAAAGTCCTGCCAGCAGGATGGTGCATTAGATATACTGGGGAACCTGAAAGAAGAGTCTTTGATTGCTCCCTCTGTGGAATTCTGGGAGGACACGTCGGGTGAGAAGCCCAACAGTGGCACTTGCTGGAGAGAGTTGTGTAGACCAAAGAGCCTTCTCTCCTGGCCTGCATGTGGTGAGCAGGGGATCCAGAAGTGCCTGTGTATCCTGCTGGGGAAAGTAGAGTTCTAGAAGGTGCAGTGGACTAACAAGGTCCAGAAGTGAGACAGATAGGCAAATAGTCCAATGGTAGATGTTTACACAACTCGCAGGTCAAATGGGACTATCAGCTACCATAGTCACAAGTCCAGGGACTAGATCAGCCACTCAACTGCAGAGACCAGGGAGAGAGACCACCGAGGTCACCATCTGAATCCAAAACTCCTTTTTGCTACCACCTTCTTTGCACCCTTCACATGATGTCATGATAGTGTCTTGAGGCCGGGCGCGGTGGCTCAAGCCTGTAATCCCAGCACTTTGGGAGGCCGAGGTGAGCGGATCACGAGGTCAGGAGATCGAGGCCATCCTGGCTAACATGGTGAAACCCCCTCTCTACTAAAAAATACCAAAAACTAGGCGGGCGAGGTGGCGGGCGCCTGTAGTCCCAGCTATTCCAGAGGCTGAGGCAGGAGAATGGCCTAAACGCGGAAGGTGGAGCTTGCAGTGAGCTGAGATCCGGCCACTGCACTCCAGCCTGGGCGACAGAGCCAGACTCCGTCTCAAAAAAAAAAAAAAAAAAAAAAAAAAAGATAGTGTCTTGGAGTTGAGTAAAAAAAAAAAAAAAGAAGAGAAAATCTTAAATAATTAGCATTTTCCCCAGAAGAGACTGAAGTATCCCCAAAAGACTTTAAACCACACACAAAAAACTCAGTTATTGTGAATCCTTAAGTTTAAAATACACAATCTAGTAGGTGAGAAAGAGTAAATCAGATATGAGAAACAAAGTTATTAAATTTGCAACACTGCTACAAATACAAAAGGATTTGAAAATAACAACAGTCTTCCTTTCCCAGCTGCTGTGAGGATCAGTGGGGCAGTTAATGGGAAGCAACATTAGGACGTGAAAGTGCTCCCTGCAGCTAATGACGATGACAGCTGCATGCGCTGCCCTGAGTGTGCTGGGATCAGAACAGGACAACCAACAGGCGCATCTCAGCTCCAGGCCAGGAGGCAAGGGCATAGACAAGAAGCCAGGTACAGGCCAATTACAAGATGTCAGGGAGAAGAAACCAGCACGCCAGAGCAGCAGATTCAGATGAAAATTGTGGAAAGGAAGCCAAGAAGCAGCAGAGGACCAACCTCCCCCCCATAGAGAAGCACCATGGTGGCATGTATTCCAGGAATGACATTAGGCCTAGCACTATCTGATATTCCTTTTGGTCAAATGTTTGATGCAAAAGACTGAATATCTAAAAAGCATGTTCACTGAAGACATGCAATAGAGTACAGCTATTAGTCCCACAGAGGGTGTGTATTAGTCCATTCTCATGCTGCTAATAAAGGTCCAAGAATGGGCAATTTATAAAGGAAACAGGCTTAATTGACTCACAGTTCAGCATGGCTGGGGAGGCCTCAGGAAACTTACAATCGTGGTGGAAGAGGAAGTAAACAAGTCCTTCTTCACATGGCAGCAGGAAGGGGAGTTGTCGAGCGAAGAGGGGGAGAAGCCCTTTATAAAACCATCAGATCTCATGATAACTTGCTCACGATCATGAGAACAGCATGAGGGTAACCATCCCCTCGATTCAATTACCTCCCACTGGGTCCCTTCCATGATACATAGGGATTATGGGAACTACAATTCAAGATGAGATTTGGGTGGCAACACAGCCAAACCATATCAGGGAGCCTTGAATTAAAATTAAGAGTCATCTTGTCAGGGTAGAGAATTAGGAAAAGGTTAAGTTATAAAACTTAGTGAGATCAGGGTAATTAATTCATGGAAAATTTTTCTCTAAGTTTCAGATTTAGGAAAGTGGGTCTTTGTAAAAACATGGCCAAAAATATGTGGGAAAAAAGATTTGGGGATTCTGATGATCTATATATTAATTTATTCATATTCCTGGCACCTATTAGGTGTCAGGTTCGTTGATAGGTAATAAAGAGGTCTTTGCTAACAATCCTGCAGGAAGACAGCCACGTCAACAGGCACTTAAAGAACATACACAATAATGCAGGAGGTATGGGAGTACAGAGGAAGAACAGCTAAGTGGATGTGGGGTGCCAGAAGAGGCTTCCTGAAAACAGTAATATTTGAGTTAGAACTGAAGAAAGAATGCATAGTAGCTAGGTGAACAATTGGGCGAAGGTGCTTCAGACCAAAGAAACAGCAAGAGCAAAGGCCTCAAACCAGAGAGACTTTCATTTGTCACCAGACTCAGACAAGTGGGTAACCAGTGCACAGTGAAGATGCTTCACCCAGGATAAGAACAATTATACACATATAGTAGTCCTTTATATTTCAGGCAAAGAAGGGCCAAATACCTTGAAAAAAAGAGAGTATGTCATGGAAATTCAGAGGAAAGAAATAGTTCTGTGAGTTATGAAAAAGCCTAGAAAGAATTCTGATGGAAAAATTTGGGCTTTAGACTTAAGATTTTCATTATTAAATGGAAAATAATTCTATGGAGATCGAAAAGTTATCTCTACAGGATCCTTCAAACTTTGCTGTGTGGCTCTATTATTAGAATGTGTATATGTCGTGGTTTTTAATTTATAATAGTATTAGTTCTTAAGTTCCTTGTTACCAGTTTTAAAAAATCAAAACCAAAACTTGGTATAAGATTTTGTATCTCCAGATAATACATTTAAAAATGAGTGCTACTAATAAAATAAAAGATTCTGTAATCAAATAACAACTTTTTATAACTCTTAATAATGTTATTCCTTATCTGAGGGGGGAAATGTGATTAGATTGTCCTATAATAGTACATTTATTTATTTTCCTTCAGGTTTTTTCAAATTAACAAGATTTTGTTTCTTGATAAACTAAGAGAGTAGTGGCTTTCACCTGCCTCTGCTTAGGAATTATTATGAACCAAAAATGCTATTCATTCTGTAAACAAAATAAACACACTTTTCCATTTTCAAAAGAAGTTTTCCTTTTCTAACCTAAGAAACCCCAAATACATCAGATTTTTCCCAGTTCTATCCAAGTGTTAATTTCTAGCCAAAGATTCTGTCATAAAGGCTGCATTTGGAAAAAATGTATCCTGGGGGTGGGGTGAAGAGACTATAAAAAGGAAATGATAGTGTAATTTTAAGAAGAATATTTATAGTTGTGTGTACTAATTTATTATTTTAAACTGGCTCAGTATTTTGATTTGGTCTAAAATAGATCAACCCTACTAAATTTATATTGGATGATTGTTTGTTCAGCTATTGAAAATGTGCAGGGAAGTGGTATAGCTTGATGCTTCAACATCCATACTCTAAAGCCTGCTTTGTCTGGGTTTGAATCTCAAGCCTGCTGCATTCTTACCATATTACCCTGGGAAGATTGCTTAAACTCTCTCCATTTTCTCAACTGAAAAACAGAAATAGTAACAGTACCTGTCTCAAAAATAAATTGGTACCTGGAAAGCAGTTAGTATCATGCGTAGCAAAGAGCAAGCACTAGGTCATAGCTGCTCGTCATATTTTGTTTTTATGAAGTCATAACTGCAGGAGTGCTGTTTCTTGACTTTTCTGTCAAAAACATCTTTCCTTTCCTATCCTCCCTCTGCTGTCACTCTATCTTCTATACACTCTGGCTTTCATTTCCATAGTCATTCTCCTTTGCCCAACAGGGTTTTCACAAAGGTGTTCAGTAACTGTTGAATAAATAAACGCCTCAAACTCCTGTTTGTTTTTAAGTCCTCCAGAACTATACCTGGCCCTCTGACCTCCTGCAGTGGGAAGAGTGCCCACTTCCTTGCTTCTGTAGCCTTTGTACATAACCTCTCTCTACAGTTAGCACACCTGGATGAACTGATCATTATATAACTCTTTCTTGCCTTCAGTTTTCTTCAAATTCACAAGATCTTGTTTCTTACTTAGGGATTACTATGAACCGGAATCTGTGAGCTTCTTGAGAGTAGTGGCTCTCACCTGCATCCCCTAATGCTTGGAATACTGTAAGCTTGGTTAATGATTCATTGAGTGAGTGCATCAGTGAATGATTGAATGAACTTGTCTTAACTTCTCAGCAGGAGTTGGATATTCTCCTGCCAGTAGCCATCCTCCAGGAACTATAAGGACAAAGCCAGTGGCTCCTCTGCAGAAAGTCCTGATCCTGGGAAAGGGTGGCAGAAACCAACAGCAGAGAATTCTGCCTGCCATCGCCAAACCACAGAATGAATGCTACAGCGGAGCTTAATGTATTCTAGTGCCTTCATTTCACCATGAAGAAACTAAATCCTAAAAAGCACTCAGTTAATATCTCCTAGAACATTAGAGAAGCAAGTGGAAATAGGGTCTAGGTCTCCTGACTTGTAGTCAATACTTATTCAAGTGCAAAGAGATGATCTGTATAAGGCTTGCATGCTTCATGAAAGCTTAGCAGTAATAGGTGAATGAAAGAGATAAATAGGATAAATTTTAAAAGTCTGGGTTTTTTATTTTTAATGAAAGACTTGCTAGTTACAATATCCTCCCATTTGAATGTATAAACTATTAATGATTGAAGCCATAGGTAGAAATTACAAGTAAATATTATGGTCATGATGGTATCCCATATTTTAGAACTAAGAACATGTACTGCTGTTGCCTGCCCAGAATAATTTCCCCTTTTCAGTAACGACAGTTCACTTTTCCTTTGGGAATCTATGTCTTCTCAAAGACCAACTTTCTTCTTGGTAATTTCAGTGAAGATATCCAGCTGCCCCAGTCAAGTTGTGGCCTTATGAACCTGGCTATGCAGATCAGACTCTCTCCCCTATATCTGAATCCTGAGCAGAGTGATGTTGAGACAGAAAATGGCCAATGCACATTCATTCCAGTGAGCTTTCTGGGGGTGTTGTTCATTGATTCCTCCTACCTAGACCGTCCGGAACTACCCTACGACCTCTCCTTCATAGGGTTACTCATCAACTTTCCCTTTGATTCTGTGAGCTAATCCATATCCTTCTAACATATTTCTGTTTACTTAGGTAAAGTTTGTTTTCATTGTTTACAATCAAATTCTAGAAGCAGTCGGACTTGCAAATTCCACTTTTGTTATGGTTTGTGAATACAAACCCAACTGCAAAAATAAATATGGAAAAAAAAATTATGTATGTATGTGTGTGTGTGTGCATGTTACCTGCTAAGTATATAACTGCACAAGAGAAAATAGATTTGTGTTACAATGTACACAAAGGGAAAATAGGCCAAACTTGATTTTACCATGGAAATCTATATATGTTTTAAGATGAACTGGAATTTTATTTACTTAAATGAGATCTTTGAATGTTAAAAATTGTCATAGTGCTTATAAAAGCATAATATGCAGTATTATAGATGTACACATTTAAATTTAGGTTCTTCGTTAACTGTCCTGACATATATTTCCCTTAAAATAATATTTAATTTAAACTGGTTTATTCATGTAGGTAATAGTAAACCAATAGTACAGATCAAATTCATAAATTAGAGAACATAATATGTAATTGTAGCTTAATTTAGCCACATTATTTATATTAAGCTACAAATACATTATATCTTATAAATACATGGGTACATGCAAAATTCTGTGTAAATCATATGTTAATGATTTCACCATAAACTGTATCTGTTCTTTACTTTTAAATTGCACTTAATAAATTAAACTAGACAGTTCATGAAAGTTGTTCATTTAAGTAAATATTGATGAAAAGTTCTTAAGAATTAACACATGAGAATAATCATCTATGTTCTCTCTGAAAAATAATTATTTTTTGGAAGAGTATGACACAAAGGTTCTCAATAAATATTTGAAGATTTTTCCCATCTCTCCTTTTGATTATATTTAACTCTTTCCTGGGTGAATGTATATTTTGCAGGTAGAATGTCACATCAAGCACTGAAAAAATTTCTGACACAGTATTTAGTATTTATTTAGTACTTAGAATTTGATTTCTCATGGCAGCAAAAATTCAACTAAGAATTTATTAGGAAGTCTTTTTATAATGATTGTAATAAACACTTTATGCAATATTTGTACACATATTCTAAACAATTTTGTAATAGTTAACATGTCAGCTTTCCTCTATGCTTGGTATACTCTTGAATGTAAAACAAAGATGCACACAGAAGCTGCACCAGGTTTTATTTCTTCCTCAATACAAGAGCTACATACATAACATGTACACCTAAGCAGAAAGATAAAAGAGATACGTGGCTTCTTTTATTTGAGGTTGTTTTCCATTATCTTTCACAACCTGACCTGGGTAGAAAGGCTAAAACATTGATCTTCAGCAAGTGTTGATATTAAAGTTATGTATATACTGTTATTCAGCAAGCACTTTCTGATAACACTTACTGAGTGATTATTATGAATTAGGAAAATCTTTAAGAGGACTGGTTTCTTCAAATTCTTAATTTGCAAAAATTACCAGATTCCTACAAAGGGTCATCAAAAAGTTCATGGAAAGTGCATATTATAAAAAAAAGTAGTGTGTGAATTTCAAATTGTTTTGTACCAAAATAAATGTGTACTAATTTGTATTAACTTGCTATAACATGTATGAAAAGGATCTAGTTTTGCAGCACTCAGAAAGTTAAAACTTCAGGCTGGGTGCAGTGGCTCACACCTTTGATCCCAGCACTTTGGGAGGCTGAGGTGGGTGGATCACTTGAGGTCAGGACTTCAAGACCAGCCTGGCCAACATAGTGAAACCTCGTCTCTACTAAAAATAAAAAAATTAGCCAGGTGTGTTGGTGGGCCCCTGTAGTCCCAGCTACTCGAGAGGCTGAGGTACAAGAATCGCCTGAACCTGGGAGGTGGAGGTTGTAGTGAGCCAAGATAGCGCCACTGCACTCTAGCCTGGGTGACAGAGCAAGACTCTGTCTCAAAAATAAATGAATAAATAAAAAAAAAATAAATAAATAAAAAAAAGAAAGATAAAACTTCAGTTTGAACAGAGCCCCTATCAAAGCAACACAAATTCCTTTAAAACTGAAGTAAAAACAAACATCCAATTTATGGTGAAATGTGGGTGGAAGAATGGTGAAATTATTGCTGTTTTACAGTAAGTTTACGGGGACAATGCCCCAGAGAAATCAACAGTTTACAAATTGATAACCCATTTTAAGAAGGGATGAGACAATGTTGAAAATGAAGCCTAGAGCTACAGACCATCCACATCAATTTTCGAGGAAAAAAATGATTTTGTTTGTGCCCTAATTGAAGAGGACCAATGACTAACAGCACAAACAATAGCAAACACCATAGACATATCAATTGGTTCAGCTTACACAATTCTGACTGAAAAATTCAAGTTGAGCAAACTTTCTACTCAACAGGTGCCAAAATTGTTGCAGCCAGATCAGCTACAGACAAGAGCAGACTTTTCTATGGAAATTTTAAACAAGTGGGATCAAGATCCTAAAGCATTTCTTCAAATAATTGTAACAGGAGATGAAACATTACTTTACCAGCAATAGCCTGAAGACAAAGCACAATCAAAGTAATGGCTACAAGTGGTGCAAGTGGTGGAAGTGGTCCAGTCAAAGCAAAAGTGGACCAGTCAAGAGCAAAGGTCACAGAGACAGTTTCTGGGGGATGCTCAAAGCGTTTTGCTTGCTGACTTTCTGGAAGGCCAAAGAACAATAACATCTGCTTATTATGATGGCATTTTGGGAAATTTAGCCAATACTTTAGCAGAAAAACACCCCAGAAAACTTACCAGAGAGTCCTTTTCCACCATGACTGTGCTCCTGCTCATTCCTCTCATCAAACAAAGGCAATTTTGCAAGAATTTTGATGGGAAATCATTAGACATCTACCTTACAGTCCTGATTTGGTTCATTCTGATTTCTTTTTGTTTCCAAATCTTTAAATGGAACTCATTTTCCTTCAGTTAATAATGTAAAAGAGACTATATTGACATGATTACATTATCAGGATCCTCTGTTCTTTAGAGATGGACTAACTGGCTGGTATCATTACTTACAAAACTGTCTTGAACTTGATAAGTCTTATGTTGAGAAATAATACTTATTTTTTTATTTTGATCTTTTAATTTCATTTTCACAAACTTTATTAACTCCCCTCACAACTATGTGTATGTATGTATGCATATGTGTGCATTCTAATCAGTTACCGGTTTGATGTTGCTCTTCTGTGCCAATTTTAAACTGAGAGGGGACTTTAAAAAACTACAACAAAAAAATAATTTTCTATTGTTTTCAAGATAATTTTAAAGGTAAAGTACATTTTAAAATTTGGTAGATTACACATCAAACTATTAATTTATGATTACCCTAGCAAGAAAAGAGTATGGGAGAAAGGATCAATAGTAACGGAGGAGAGAAAAAGAAAGGTGATTTTAATTTTTAACTTAAGACTATATTTTTTGAATTTTTATAACGGGTACTACTTTTATAATTCAAAAGTGAATTTCAAAATGAAAAATATTGTTACTACTGCAAAATCCCATTAAAATTGGAAAAGAATGTACATGTTGTATTCATTCATATACTTTTTGAAGTTTGATTTTTTAAATTTTGATTAAGCCCTTTACAACATTTTCTATAGATAAGTAATTTAGTAGTGTTAGTAAAGATTCCTCAGCTAGGTTATACTCCCTTCCTGTATGTTATATCATATCAGTCAATTTACTTTATCGCATTTATTTGCTGAATGTGTTTTCCCCACTAGTCTGTAAATTCCTGGAGTGTGTCGGCTTCACTCCTATGCTCTCAGCTCCCCAAGTTCTACCCCAGGAATCCACAGACCTCTAAGTGCTGTTTACTTTCGCTCCACCTTTCTCCTCACTAAAGCCCAAAGAATCTTTCTCTAGTCTGGGAGAGGTTGAGAAGCCTTCTCATCTTACACTTCCTGGTTTTTCCAAATATTTTTGTCTTGCTGAGGCCTACATTTTTGAAACTCAAAAGCAAAGAATTGATCCCTTTGTTCTCTGCACTCGGCCGTTTCATCCTTCTGCCAACGCAACAACGGCAGATGAAATGGCAGAAAAGTAAAGGGTGTAAGAATGTGAATATGAGGGAGGGAGCCAATCAAATGTTATCTCCACCCTCAGTCCACCTCACATTAACAGCCAGCCCTTAACCAAAGGATGACATCTGTTGTCCATGTTCTGTGGTGGATGCTGTGCTACACTGCCCAGATTACTGCTCTACCACTAAAGGTCTTACTCTCCCAGGAGTAGGCATTTTGCCGGCTGACAGCAACCAGCTTTTGGCTTTCTCTGAGAATTTAACTGAGCTGTAGAGAGCCTTCTTACCTAATTTTTAGCTTCTTCCCTTAGGGTTCTCACATCCAGAATAAAGGTTGGTCTAATCCCAGGAGTTAGTAACTATATCACATAGCAACTTATAGCAACTATATCACAGCCCATCCTCTCCTTGGTTATCTCCTGCTTCCTTCCCTTCTCCCATAAGTGTTAATCCCAGGAAGTCTCCAGTAAACTTTTTGCACACCAGTCTCTATCTCAGAGTTTACTTTCTGGGGGACTTAACCTGCAATAGCCATTCTTAGACTTCTTTTGTCTATGAAATTTTTTTTTTTATTTCCATCCATCTATCTCCCAATTCCTAAAATCTAAAAATGGTGGGAGAATTTTAAGTTGCTTGGAGGCTTCCCTCAAGAAGTCACATGGGAAAAGAATTACAGTTTATTTCTGCTCATTTTAGTTTTAGGATATAGTCAATGGGGATATTGTTACAAGGAAAAAGAGAAAATAGTGGAGAGAAAAAACCTCGTACATTTGCTCCTTTCTAGAATGCATTGAGAAGGAGTATGTGTGTGTGTGTGTGTATGTGTGTGTCTGCAGATAACTAGAAGAATTAAAAATAAGATGTTTAAATGAAAGTTGCTGACAATTGTTTAAGTAGAAATTATAAAATTTTATAAAATCCTGTAAAACCAAAAATAACTTTAGTCATCTTGAAGAGCAGAGCTGATATTTGTTATGCAAATTATGAAATACCATATTCCAAGACTTCCAGTGTCAATTGCTTTTCACTGTGAAACCAAAAGAAAAAAAATCAAGTTGAAGAAAAGGCAACATTAAAAGAGATAACATCTATGGTGTTTTTTGATACAAAGGAATGATAATGTTACTTTTTTTTACTGAAAGTTAGAAGGATTTTAGAAGTCATATAGTCTAAAATTGTGGACAGTGCAGCAATACCTCTTGTAAGTTATTTTGCTTTTGCTTAGAACACACAATTATCTTTCTAATATTAATTTTACATGTTCTTGTTTTGAAGTTTAATTAATAATCCTTGCTACATATCAACTTGAGGCCTTATGCACTACATTGCTTTTTCTTGTTCTTTGATTGTATTAGTACTGATGCTTTTACCTATCTTCTATCTAATTTTGCCCCTGGGATCTATTACATTTAGTTAGCACAGAGTGTCTAAACGAGATAAATTGATTTACTTTGGTCTGCCCTCAAACTCATACTACACTTAACCCATGTTCATGATAGTTCAGGAGATTTCCTCTCTTTGCTGAATAACTACAAAACAAAGGTGGACAGTGTCCGAGTGATGTAGTATAATAGCTCTCTTGAGCATTGCCTTGTGCATGAATTATGCCACCAAGAATACATCTGTAATTTATTTCCTTATGTGCCAGTGTATGTGTATGAAAAGCAAGAACCAGAATGTCTCTTTACTATACAATTTATTATTATTATTTTGCCTCTTTATGAACACTAGAGCAATTTTATTTACAGCATGGAATGTAAAACAATGTAATAAAAATAGCCACTTTTTGTAAGTGTTTCCCATGTTCTAGGCATCATGTTGAGTATTTTCTGTACATTTCACTCATTTAAGCCTCATTGTAACCCTGTGAGGTAGGTATTAAATACCTACATTTTATAAATAAGAAAACTGAGGCTCAGAGAGTTTAAATAATTAGCTTAAAATCACATGACTGGAAAGTTATCATAAGTAATTTCCAATTATTTTTTAGCCACTCTTTCAAAACTTTTGAAGATTTTCACTTCAGGTCTTGATCAACTTCTCCAGAAACAGCCTCTTTGCTCTCAACTCCCTCTCTATGTTTAAGTAACCCAATTCCATAGCTTTTCTTCCTCTCCATGTAAAAAATGTTTCACACTCCTTCCCACTGCCAGCTATCTTTCCTTTTCCCAACTGTGTATCTCTCTACTCAGCATTTTATCTCTTCATTATCTCTTAGACCTTCCTAACTGGATGATGAGCTGCCAAATAAAATCACAGGAGGAAAAGATAAAGCATCTCATCTTTCTCTCTTAAGCCTTTGCTCTCTTCTACTTCCTTGTCAATGAGTGTTCAAGTTCTCCAGTTTCCCCAGGCAGGCCCAGTGCTAAAAATAGCTCACTATGCGTAGTAGCCCTGGCAGAATTTTCTGGACTATGAGGATCTAAATAAGAGACACTGGTAAATTGAGATGACCAAGTTCTGGAAGTGAGTGTGGGGACACCCTGTTCCCCTCTGCTGTTCCCACTGCTAAGATGCTCAGCCTACCCGAAGAATTTGTTAATAGATCCTCTCGGATACATCATGGAAAGGCACCACTGTGTTTCCTTCACTCAGAGGGCAGTGGCATAACTTACTGTTTCAAGGGCATAAAACAAGCGTAACCATTAACAAATGTTATTCCAGCCTGTCTGTCAATTATTTCATTGTTCTGACTAAGCAGAGAAGTTTGATGTGAAGTAAATGTTACTTGAACTGTTTTATAAATACATGTTTAAAAATAACTGTTTTAAGAAATATGATTTTTTGTAACTTATTTATCTAACTTCTTAAACTTATTTTCTTATTATTCACTTAATAATTACTTTTAATTATTAAAATGTTTAATAAACATTATTAAACTCATTGCAAATTGTTGGAGAATAATTTTCACTCAAAAATAATATTTTGGGGACCAAATAAATAATATAAAAGTAATATTAAAAATCACCTTTTTAAAAAGGCAATTACGTTTCTAAAAAGAAGACTTCCTGCCAGGACATAGATGAAAATGAAACAATATGGCGATATATAAGTTCATACTCTCCCTGGCTCACTATTATTATTAAATAAATTTTTTCCACAATAAAATAGCTTCATAATTTTTCTGATTATAGTGATAATGTATTTTATTTTTAAAAATTCAATTTGATATAAGGAAGAAAGTAAAAATTACACAAAATCTCCCACATGAAGACAACTAAATATTTTTACAATTTGTTTATACTTACATCTAGACCTAAGCCAATCAATTCATTTCACTACCCACGGGGATTCAGAAATGCAGCCAGTTGGAGCCAATGAGATGTGAGAAGAAATCTGCTGAAAGCTTCTTTCCTCACTTTGAAGAGCGGGCCATTGGAGGAAATGGACTCTTTTTCTCTCAGCCATTGTCAAGTATACATGTCACTTCCAGAAAAACTACTGTAGCCTTCTTGATACAGGCTTCAGGAGGAAGACAATTCAAAAAATTGGACAAAGATGAGAGAATCACAGAGAAATGCACTGGATAAAGACACTGGGTTAAGCTACTTTTAAAGGCCACCATGCCTCTGAACATCTAACAGTGTGAGCCCATACATTCCCTCATGGTTTATTAAACCTATGTAAGTTGGATTTCTTGGTACTTGCAGCTGAATGCATTCTAACAAGCACAGATAATTTTTATTATTAAAAAAAAAAAAAACCACTTAGCATTTGTACAGGGTGGTTCATGTATTTTCTTAATAATTTCTGGGTTACTAACTTGCCTTAAAAAGTATCCCTACTGTGTAGGTTATACGTATTATCTAAATTGTATATTTTTGAAATTTTATTATTTTATTGACTTTTAAGACAAATGTAGTATTTCTATATATCATGTGAGATAGTGATTCAACTTTAATTTTTTCAAATAATAATTGTGCCACTAATATGCAAATGAAATATGCTAATTTACTAAATAAACCATTCTCTTCCCTTTGAAGTGAAATACTACCTTTGTCCTATATTAAGTTCCCTTGTATTCTGTGATTCTTTTCTGGTCTACTAATCAATTAGTCTATTCGTATGCTAATATCCAACCATTTTGATTATGCAGACTTTATAACATATTTTAATATCTGGCAAGGATTCTCATCATTATTTTTCATGTTCTTACATTTCTTAGCTTCTCTTGAACATTCATTCTTCCATATAAAATGTAGAATAATCCAATTTTCTGAGAGCAGAAAGTTTTAATTGGAATTTCATTAAATATATAAAACAATTTGGGCAGAATTGACATATTTGTGGTATTAAGTCCTCCTGCACAAGAACTGGGTGTTTTTCCATTTGTTCAGCTCATGATGTAGCCCTTCAATAAGACTTTATGATTCTCATCCTACAGGTCCTCTACCTTTCTTATTAAATATATTTCAAAATATTTTAATGCTTTTGTACTATTGTAAGTGGATTTTTTTTTACATGTCTAATTCCAGAGATTATTTCTAGTATAGAGCTACACCATTGCTTTTTGAGTAGGTATTACATATACAGGCATGTTACCAAATTCCCATATAATAGTTTTTAAATGGACTCTCTTAGGTTAATGCCTGGAGTAATATTTGCTCTTGGTTCTGTATAAGTGTATTTATCATATTTAGGTGGTTCTCATTTATTCATATTTTTTATTAGAGTTTTGTAGGAATGGCTGCTGAATTTAACCAAATGCCTTTTCAGTATCTATTAATATGGTTTTAATCCATGAATATACTTGAATAATAAATTATGTTGTTGAAAGAGCTCCTGATATGACACGGTCTTTGCAATAAACTACACTAGGTCATTGCTGATACACTGCTGGATTTTATTTGCTAATTTTTAATTAAGATTTTTGCATCTATATTCATAAGTGAAATTGGATTATTACTTTATTTTTCCATTATTATTATTGTCTGGCATTAGTATTAACATTATGCCAGCTTCATAAGATGTATCAGCAAGCTCAATATCATTTTGTAAAATTTGAAATAGTTTAAATAACCTTGGAATTAATTATTCCTCAATAATCTTAAATGCGGTAAGTGTATTTATTTTTTGTTTACATAAGAGCCCCACAGTCAGCAGCTCTGATTAAAACTAAGAATACATGCATTCTAAAAAATTATAAATGGTCGACGTAGAAAAGAAAATGGCTCTGTGAATTTGAGGTAAACAAAATCAAAAGCAAATTAACTTCCCATCTTTTACCCATGATGATGACTCAAGGTGCCATACTCTTTCATTCACTTTCAGGAAATGTCTTACCTTTTTATACTTTCATTTGCCCTTACTGATTATGGTCTTTTACAACTAATCTTGTCCAAAGTGCCTGCAGGACTCCTCATTCATATATATCCATGGATTTTGCATAGTTGCATCCTTTTCTTTCTTTTCTGCCTCTCTGTGTAGGCAAAAGCATGACTTTTTCTTCATAAAAATTTCCTGAAAACTCTTGAGACGCTATTCATTTTCTCATGCCCTCTGTTTCTCAGTGACAAGTTGTAAGGGTGGAAAACATTTCTAGATTACTAGATTATCGATCTGAAGCTCATGCCATAGTTATGCCACTCTCCTTTTCCATCTTCATGGTCATTACTTTATGATATCACTGTATCAACTGAGGCCACACTGGCTCACAATCTTCTCCTTTTTGATTCTCCTTAGAATCTTGAGAATATGCAGGGCCCATACTGAAGATCCACTAAATCCTCATCTTATAATTTCTTAACTTCTTTCCATCTTCATCTTCCATCTTCATCTCAGTTAAACCTCAACATTCATCTCCATGACTGTGTAAATCCTACCATTAGAACAACTTACACGAGAGCACTTTGTGCCAGGCACTATTCTAAGAGCCTTATGTGTTTGACTCATTCAGTCATTACAAAAACCCTTTGATGTAGTTTAAAATTTCCCATGGGGAGTGTGATGCACAGAAGAAAAAAAAATGTTGCTTACTTCCCTAATGCCACACAGCTAGTAAGAGGCAGAACTGCTATTAAAACCCGGACAACCTGCTCAACCATTGCATTATATAAGAATAACCTTTTTCTTAAAAATGTTAATCCTTTTAACATTTTTACAATTTTAGTCCTGCTAAATTTGCCCTTTAATTCCATTAAAACACCAGTTTCTTGTAGAATCTTTTGCTCTACTGGCCTCCTTTTGACTTTCATCCTATTTAAATTGATCACTACACATGTTTGGGTTGTTAATCACTTCAACTACACATTCCCGAACTTGTTCAATTTTATAGAGATTGCCTCTTCATCCTGCAACTTGTTTTCTAAGCCCTACTATGAGCACAGGTATTTATTTTTTCTACTCCTTCTCTCAAGTTAGCAAACACTGCAGTAGAAAATGACAAAATCACGTTGATTGTCTCCACTCTAAATGCCACAGACTCGCTGGGTGGGTACCATTGCTCTGCAGTTCTTTTCCTTCTGTCTAACTGACTCTTTCCATTCCTTATAACTATTCCCTTAGCAACTGCTCTGTAATTTTACTTTCTTCAATCTTGTCATTCAACTTTTCAACAGAAGACTTAATTTCTAATATCACAAGACTATATTGGCCATTATGAATAGACTCCTTGAACTTCCCCATTTTTGCCTCCAAAATGTCCTATATTTTTGTCCTTCCCTAGCCTTTCCTCTGTGTTTCAGAAGAAGAAGTGGTCCTATTTCTCTCTAGGCTTCTTAACCTATGACCTTGAATCCATCTTCTTTTGCCTCCTTTGACTTGTATGACCATTAAGTATTGACTTTAAAATTTTTGTTTTGACCAGGGTCAGTGACGCTATATTGCAGTAACAAAAGAAAACTACCTTTAAAGTTTCAATAAATTATTTATTTATTTTTATTTTATAAAGCCAAATTCATTGTGGCTTTTGCTACCTCTCCAGAGCAACTGCCTTTGATTTCATGACTCATGAATTCAGGCAGCTATGATCTTGTGGTTCTCCACATCAACATGACACCCCTTCCTTGATTCCTATGACAGGGAAAGGGAGACACTGAAAAATCACACAGGGACTTTTCACTGCTTCAGCCCGGAAGAAACACATTAAACTTTTGCTCACAATTTATTGACCTGAACTACTCATATCACCTTGCCTAACAGCAAAGGGGCCAGAAATAAAGTTTTCCTTTTGTATGGGAAGGAGGAATATGAAACGGATTTGAAGACTATGTAGACTTGTTTCTTTTACCTTTTGTGTCATTCATCTCTCTCTCTCTCTCTCTCATTTTACTAAATCTTTTGTCTCTATCACAAATAATGCCAAGTTTAAGTCATCTTGAAAATCTCCTTACCTATATAGTGCTCACTCCCACTTGCCTTATTGCCCTTTCTTTTAACAAGAATTTATCAAATCACTGCAATATAATTTCTATACTTCTCAGACCAAGTTTACTTCCAGACCCTTGAAAAATGAATATGCTATTTCCCTCTCCTGCCCCATCATTCCATCTACATGCAATCTCTGATATATTCCCCACATTCTAGCCACACTGACTGTTCAATGTTAACCTCATGTCCTGTGCATTCGTATGCCTCAATGTCTTTCCTCATAAGATTCCAGCTTTCTCAAATATAGATGCTCCTTCCTTGAATGTGCTTTCTAAATATCTTGCCTCTGCAATCTATGTTCATTCTTCAAATGCAGCCCAGATTTTATTTTCTTTCTGTAGCTTTCTATAAGTCCTGTAGACAGAAAGAAGGCTCTGAAAAGTGCAATTTATAAATAACTATATTTAAGCTATCTCATATTGCATTCTAATTATTTGCATGACTGTTTAACTTTCCATCTAAACTATGAGTTCATTGAAAGAATAATCATATCTTGTTTATCCTTGTACTCAGCACCTTGCATAGTAGTGCCTGGCACATAAAAAGTCTTTCAGTAAATGTCGAGTGAATAAATAGTTAAATAAATCAATGAATAATGAAAGTTCTGAAAACTAACAGTGGAGGGTGTATGTTATAATTTTTAGGTGTTATTGAAGTTAGAGTTCTGTTTTTTTAAGAGAAAACTATATACAATTATTTACATTTTAAAAATCATTGGTAGCAGAAGTTGCATGAGGCAAGGAATAACTAATATATTCTAATGTATTATTTATGCAACATTAAATAAAAATAACATGGCACAAAATACATACTAAACAAGTTATCCATTTCAAGGATTTAAAGTATGTCTCAATGTTAATGATACAATGTCTTACAGTAAAGGCCAGAGTGCTCTGGCATGTCTCCTGTGATAGGTGAAAATGCTTATAGCATCAGTAATATCGAAGTGAATTTTGCTTTGCTTGCCTGAGATGTTATAAATGAACATGTACCTTCAATATATAATATTAATGCTGGGAAAGAGCTAACCAACTAATAATAATGATAAAGCTAACCAAATGTTAAGGAAAGGTCTTTTTAGAATATTCTGAGGATGTTTATAATTATTAGTCAGAGTTCTTTAAATTTGACTTTGAAATAAATGATAAGGCTTGGGCTATGAATAAAGCCGACATATTAAGACATTACTTCAGCCATTAATTTTGGGTATTTCTATAATGCTTATTCACTTGATTATCACATTCTGTCATTTGGGTTGAATTACAGGACAAAAAATGTTGTATTCTAAATCTTTCTTTTGTTCAAAATATAAGCAAAGAGACAAGAGAATCCTGCTGAAATACAACAGTGTTTTTTTCATTCACTTATCAAGTGTTCATAGTCATACCATACAGAATTTAGTCATTGTGGGCCTTGCTTTTGTTAGAAAACACTTTTTAAAAACTAAGATTATTTTCTATATTAAGCACATCATCTGTCTCCAAAATTATTGATTATTAAGTTTACCTCTTTTTAATGTTCTGGTCCATGCTCTGGGACTGGCTGGGAGTTGTTAGGGAGGGGCCAGGAAGCAACCAGAGGAAGCAGCTAAACATGCAGGCACCTAGCAAGAATGTGCCCTGGAATGGGAGTCAGAAACTAAAAGGAGTCAAGGTGAACCCAAACGAACTTAAGTGCAGAGCAAATCCAGAAGCCAGAGCTAGGGATCAAAGGCAATTTGAGTGATAATAGACAGTTATTGTGGGGGAAAAAAGAGGAAGCAAGAGTAGTCCAGGTAGCCAAGGTTGGTGAGCAAAAACATGGTAAGAGAGAGAATCAAGGAGAGGGCAGAGCAGTTACTATACTTGGGATTGAATTAGCTCCAGGGGGATTGCTCAAAGAGCAGGAGTGCCTGTTCAGAATTCTGCTTAACATCTCATTTGGCTTCTACTTTTGTTTAATTCTTAATCTTCGCATCCTGGTGTTTTTGATCCCAGGCCTTGAAGGCATGAAGAGTGGCTTCTGACATTTTAAATTAGAAACATTTTCTTTCTCTCCAAGAAAAAGAGCAAAGGTCTTAACATTTCAAAATCCAAAGAGAAAAACATGCAACCGAGAAGCAACTGGTAAAAAATTTGGCTCTAGTGGATTAAGAACCAATTTAGACTTTGTTTTTATAATTTAAACTAGGTCAACTTACCCAACGTAGAAATGTAAAATGTAGCATGAAATATATTTCTGATATTGTTAGTACTGTAGACCTCCATATGTAAATCAAGTAATTATGTCAAATTACCTATGGTTCAGGATTGTATGACTGTGGAGTGAAAGTCCAGATCATGTTGTATATGCATACTTAGTAGTAGGAATTCATAGCTTTAATGGTTTTTTAAAAGTGAAATATTTTACTATCTCCACCAAACATTCAAAATATCATATTCCTACTCAGATTATTTATTATCATGATAATACTTTTTGTAAAGATCAAGTATGAGTAACCTACAAAAAATTGTAAGTTGTTCCAAGGCATAACATTTAGAAAAATGTGGTTCCTCTACAATGAAATACCATCTCATACCAGTTAGAATGGCAATCATTAAAAAGTCAGGAAACAACAGGTGCTGGAGAGGATGTGGAAAAATAGGAACACTTTTACACTGTTGATGGGAGTGTAAACTAGTTCAACCATTGTGGAAGACAGTGTGGCAATTCCTCAAGGATCTAGAACTAGAAATACCATTTGACCCAGCCATCCCATTAATGGGTATATACCCAAAGGATTATAAATCATGCTGCTATAAAGACACATGCACATGTGTGTTTATGGTGGCACTATTCACAATACTAAAGACTTGGAACCAACCCAAATGTCCATCTGTGACAGACTGGATTAAGAAAATATGGCACATATACACCACAGAATACTATGTAGCCATAAAAAAGGATGAGTTCATGTCCTTTTCAGGGACATGGATGCAGCTGGAAACCATCATTCTGAACAAACCATCGCAAGGACAGAAAACCAAACGCCACATGTTCTCACTCATGGGTGAGAACTGAACAATGAGAACGCTTGGACACAGGATGGGGAATATCACGCACTGGGGCCTTTTGTGGGATGGGGGTAGGGGGGAGGGATAGCATTAGAGAAATACCTAAAGTAAATGACAAGTTAATGGGTGCAGCACACCAACATGGCATACGTATACATATGTAATAAACCTGCATGTTGTGCACATGTATGCTAGAACTTCAAGTATAATAAACAAACAAACAAATAAATAAATAAATAAATTAAGAAAGAAAGAAAGAAAGAAAGAAAGAAAGAAAGAAAGAAAGAAAGAAA